>NC_056739.1:558985988-559128488 GCF_019279795.1 Protopterus annectens | reverse complement strand
TACACATATTTTGTCCTGCCTCGTGTATTCACAGGCTCTCCCGCCATGTAATATTTGCACATATGTGGCTTTCCTGGGGTTATGGAATACAGTCATTTGCACTTTACAATTTTTGGTAGTCCCAGCATGGACTACTTTCTGTCTGCGTGTAAAGTAGACTTAGCAATTCAACAATGTAACGCCCACTGGTAAAACCATGCCTGTGGTGTGAGTAGCAGTGCTCTGCTCACACCTGGGCAGCTTTTTATGACGTACGCTGACAGCACTATATAATACCATATTTGCTCTTGATTCCCTTCACATCCCTTGTATATGCTTTATTGTTACGACATTCATTCTTCATATATATATATATATATATATATATATATATATATATATATATATATATATATATATATATATATATATATATATATATATATATATATATATATATATATATATATATATATAAAACATCTGTACATACATATATACATTTCCTATGCTGGTCGCTGCTAACACCCACCAGGTGCACTCGCATATGCTTACTGTGTGTTACATATGTTTACTGCCGCTTATTTGTGCTTACTTGTGCCTTACTCATTATGAAAGTACCACTTTGATTGAAGGGATCTGGTTAATAGTCCCATGTGATACATTCACTTTTACATGTTTTAATGTTGGCTTTACAGCAGAACAACATTCATTCCACAAGGAAAATGATATGTGTTATAATCGAACTTGAACCGTGAATGCCTGTTTGTTAGGTGGATGCTCTAACCACTACACTATTGGTGTTCTGCTTCATTTATATGTATACCCATGGTTCATAGGTACCCGGACACACGCCTCAATACTTCACTTACACAGCAGACATCCATTTTCCTGTTGGGAACCACACTACTGCACATGCGCCATTCCCTAGTGCTCTGGACCCGTGTCGCATGTTGACTCACTCAAAGTATATTCAGTCCTCCAAAGCCTATAGTCCTGGCACATAGGTGTGTTGGATTGTCAGAGTATTCATGTGGTCATCTGGGTTTATGCTTGTCTGACTGGGGACCAGGGCTGCTTTGTACCTGTTTGAAAGTCAGACTTTGCATGTGGACAAGGTTACTCCCACTGTTAGCGCCCTACCTGTGGTTTGAGATGCAGGGATTTTGGCCACCTCTGGCCAGCTTGATATGTCAGCACTAGATAATATGGGTGTTTCGCTGCTATTTTCCTTTGTATTGGTTATGAATGCTTTCTTGTTCCCATGTTCGTGCTGTAGATATATATATATATATCTATGTAGGGTTGCCACCCCTTCAAATGGCTAAAGTGGGACATTTTTGGTACAAACGTCAGATTTTGCTGGCTGACACATACCCATAGGCAGTATAAAGGACAGAACCTCACTGTTATGCCTAAATGAGAGCTTATTCCTGTAGCATTTTAGTTGCTTATTCTGTTTCTTATAACATTTAGGTGTTTCAGATACAGAATGACTGTTTTATGCAACTATTACATAAATATAGGAAATAATTTTGTCATTAAATCTCAGGACATCTGCCATTTTACATTTGTACAGGACACAACTGCCCAATGAGGGACTGTCCCTCACAATATGGGACAGGTGGTTACCCTAGATATAAAATTATATATATATATATATATATATATATATATATATATATATATATATATATATATATATATATATATATATATATATATATATATATATATATATATATATATATATATATATATATATGTGTGTGTGTGTGTGTGTGTACGTACTCATGCATACACATCTATATGATTTAATTACTTTGATCATACTGTTGAATGACTGTGCTGTCAGCTATGTTTGTGATAACATCAAAGTTAGGTATAACTGGCGTGGCTTAGAGGTAAATCACATCTATTGTGATGTGTAGGATCCTGGCATTGGGCCTGGCTGATGCGGTTTATTGTGTTGCTGGACAAAACAAGGGACATTGGACAAAGGATGAGTACAACACTTTTCAGCTGCGGTTTTCTGTTTAACCGCCAATTCACGTCACGCAAAAACCTTCTACATTCTTGCTGTGATATGTCACCCCAGTTTATATTTTAATGATATATCATTATACAGCATAAAATTAGCAAGATATGCTGGTATACAGATTATGCATCATAAATGGTGTGCTGCAGTCGAACTGGCAATGTCTGCTTGATAGTCGGATGCCCTAACCACTACACTATTAGTGTTCTGCTTTATTTACATGTATACCCATGGTTCATAGTTACCTGAACACATGCCTCAACACTTCACTAACACAGCACGCATACATTTTCCTGTTGGGAAAACCGCATTACTACACATGTGCAATTCCCTACTGCTTTAGACACGTCCCATATGTTGGCTCACTCCAAGTATATTCAGACGTCCCAAGCTTATAGTCCTGGGGCATATGTTCATATCATGATCAGGATGTTCAATTAGTGTTCTGATTTTTGGTTCATCTGATTGTTGACTGGGACTGCCCTGTATTTGTTTGAAAGTCAGACTTATCACAGGGACATAGTTAGTTCCACTTTTAGCATCCTACCTGTGGTTGGGGATGTAGAGGTGTACTTACCGCTGGCCAACGTGATATGACAGCACTAAATATTATGGGGGTTCCGCTGCTCTTTCCCTTCACATTTGTTATGACTGCTATATTGTGACCATGTATATTCTTCATATATATATATATATATATATATATATATATATATATATATATCTGCCTGTACACCTACATGCTTATTTACATTTCCCATACTGTTGAATGACCGCCACTTACCGCCACACATACATGCTTGCATACCCACTTATGTCTAGGGTTGCCACCTTTTCAAATGGCCAAAGTGGGACATTTTCGGGACACACATCAGAATTTTTCTGTTTCTTGTAACATTTAGCTATTTTACATACAGAAATAACTATTTTATGCAACTATTGCATGAAATATGGGACATAACTATGTCCTACAATCTCAGGACATTTGCCATTTTTAATATTTTTGGTCAGGACACAACTGCCCAAAAAGGGACTATCCCTCGCAAAGTGGGACAGGCGGTAACCTTACTTACATCTGCTTTAAAGCACCTTAATCACCCTATATCCAACTGCCATTATTCTGACCTTCATATAAAATTAGCCCTTGCATGGCTTGGTCCTGAGAACAGGAACACCATCGTCACTGGTTTTACCACTAAACCATCCGTGATACATTCTCTATGGATGGTAATTAGGATGTATGACTTTACTACAGCCGTTCCACAGTACTGGCAACAAATGTGACAGTCGGGTGGTGTACATATGTATAGTACATGTTACTATTCATATGTTCCTGAGACGCATATGTACACATTTGCAAGTACACATATTTATGAATTGGAGACATACTTGACAACTACTTATATGCATGTATGTGTGATGTGTAGCTATGCGAATATAACTACGTTTATAGATATATGACTACATATCTGGAGTTATACATGCCCATGTATATGAATGACCACATATGGGAGGTACCTATACCGTTTGTATACAGGGGTTGTGTACATCATTACGATGAGGAACCTGGACAGGGTATACAATTTGTGGACATGTACTATTTGGAAGATGGCTATGGGGATGCTTCATGTGAAAGGTATATATTCCCTTGGGGAGACGTGCATCACAGTCAGGTGTTTAATCCCAGGTCGTAGGTTCTGCAGAGCCGGCTGGAGGCTGAGCAGGGTTGTGGACAACTACTGCTCATACATCTTGTGTCCAGATGTCTACGGAACTGGACATTGTGTCGTGCCACCAAGTCTAATCTTTAGAACAGATACTTATCCCATGAGGGATATCCAAAAACTTTGGAGACCAATGACCTCGATTCTTTTGGATTGATGAAAATGAGGTAGGGTTATATATGCAAAGGATAAATAGTTTGCAATCCTGAGACTGCCTAGGGTGAGACTGCCTACTTGATAGGAGTAGAGGTCACTATGTGCAGATACGGCTGCGCCAAGCTAGCAGCCAGAGTATGGGTGGTTTTGGTGGATGTTCAGGAAGGGGGGGGGTGTGCTGTGGAGGGGATGATGGGTATTCAATTATGTATCTAGGTGTGTTGGGATTAGATGGCTCAGTTCAGGCCAGACCATTACGTGGGTGTGAGCCGGTAACGTTTTTGTACGTGTATCGCACATTTTAATGTTCATATGTTTGTGGGACTGTGTTCTACAGTATGGCCTGTCAGGTTGTATTGTGGATGTGAATGTTTGTTTTTTGGTTTTCTTTCTGATTCACCCACTGCTCACTCGTACACCTCCAGTTCACCTATTGTGCATCCGACCCAGTCTCCACTTGGTGAATTATTAAATTACCCGTCACCCCCCACTCCCATATTCCACACACACCATCCATCCCTTCTCTGGTTGATGGCCCATGGCACAGACAACAGAACACATTGCGTACACTACATATCTCTGGTACCAATATGGTTGTGAGGACGACCCTAGCATTTTTGATCTTCTACATGCTGTACTTCATGCACATAGGTGCACGCAAATACTTATCTTTCATGACATGGTAGGTAGACCCGGATAATACCTGTTCATCTTTGGGCCGTCCAGACAAGGACGACTTGGTCCACGAATGGGCAGATAATGAGTGAATGCTCTGACCATTGGTGGGGTTGCCACCTTTTCAAATGACCAAAGTGGGACATTTTCGGGACACACATCAGATTTTACAGGCCAGCACATACCCACGGTTAGTACAAAGGATAGTACTTTAGTTTTATGCCTAAATGAAAGCTTATTGTTGTAGCAGTTTAGTTGCTTATTCTATTTCTTGTAACATTTAGGCATTTTACATACAGAAATAAGTATTTTATGGAGCTATTACATAAAATATGGCACATGATTATGTTCTACAATTGCAGTACATTTAATATTTTTGGTAAGGACGAAACTGCCCAGAGAGGGACTGTCCCTCACAAAGTGGGACAGGTGGTAACCCTAACCATTAGGCTAGGCTTAGCAAAAGGCAGTGGTGCGCTAACAAGCTGCTTTTCGCTTCCACTTGGTATAACAATCAACACTACAATGGAATACGGGCACAGGGTTTTAAATGTCATTTGTTCGAGGGACAGGGACTCAATATTCAGCTATGTGCCTTTGCGTTTACTTTTTATTTTGGTGTTTGCAAAACTGACTTGTATGCTTTGCATACATTTCAATATCCATGGACACTGACAGGAGTGATTATTATTAGAGGCAGGCTGTACTAGTCAGCATTTTAGGTTGCAAGTCCGCAGCCATGTTCATGCCTCCGTGCAGCGCTCAGACACGCCCACTGCATTCACGCATACTTCCTATGCACATGGATATTGCAGCAGCACGCCTTCATTAATATGCACGTGGTGCTGCTGCACCATCTCTATGCCAAACGGTTGGCCCAAGGCTAACGCCGTCCTTGCGCTGAGCTTCATGAATCCCAGGGATAGTCTCTTGCTTGTACTAGATGATGCCTGGTGGCAGCAGTAATGAGCCAGTTGTCTAAGTACAGAAACACCTTGAATCCTTGCAGTCCTAAGTGAGCTGCTGCTACCGCCATGCATTTGGTGAACACCCTGGGGATTGTGGTGACACCAAAGGGCAGAGCTCTGAACTGATAATGATTAGCTCCCAGCCAAATGTGAAGAAATTGCCTGGAGCACTTGACTATTTTTATGTGATAATACACAACCTGGAGATCTACCGAGCACATCCAATCGTCTTTCCCTAGAAATGGGAGAATAGACTGAACCGTGACCATCCATGATTTTGTCTGTCGAAAGGACTTGTTCAAAACTCTTATATCCAAAACTGGTTCCCAGTCCCCTGTCTTCTTTGGCACTAAAAAAAATCTTTAATAAATTCTGGATTCTATCTGGTCTGGCTGGAACTGATGACCCTTTTTTCTAGCAGTTTTCAAATTTCTAGAACTGCTAGTTCCCCTTGACTGGGTGGGATGTCTGGTATTTTGTTGGAGTTGTGTGGAAGAGAAAGGAAGGGTATGGTGTATTCTCTGGTTATAATCCTCTGCACCCAAACATCCAAAGTTATCTGGAGGCAGGCATGCTGGTGCATGGATAAATGGCCCCGACTGCTTCCAGAGGAAAAGTAATCGGGCCTCCTTTCAGGAGAGCTGACAGGGTTTTCCAGGAAAGGTGTCCCCTGATCCCTGATTTTTCAGGCCACTTCTGCTACGTGGACAGTGTCTTCCATTAAAGACCCCCCCCCCGCCCCTGAGGGAGCCACTGCTACATGTGTTCTGGAAAGGCCTTGGGACGTTTTGAACCACATTTTCCCACTCCTCTGGTTCCTAGAATAGGACTGTTGAAGAGCAGAAAAATACACGCCCACTGCAGAAAGGGTCTTCCCATCTTTTTCACACCTGGACAAAGTTTCTCAAACTTAGGGACAAAAAGGGATGATCTGTCAAAGGGGTAGTGACGAATGAAGACCTGAATGACAATCTGAAAATTCGCATAAGCACATCCAGGTATGACTCCTTATGTCTATGGCTGATTTCGCCACTCTTGTCGTCCCTTCAGCTGCATGTTCTACTAGACTCATTGACAAATCTGAAATAGACTCTTGGGTGGCCATCTGAGAAGCCACCTTACCTTGGATGTCATCAGATATGGCTCCTACCAGGGTATCTGATAACTCTTTAATCAGATCCCTTTGAAGTCTGGTGAAATGTGCCATAAAGTTCAAGGACCGCAACACAAAGGTCGATGAAGTGTAAACCCTCGTGCCAAACCTGTCACCTAAGACTCTCTATTAGGAAGATGGGCAGTGGAACTTTCCTCTACCAGTTCCTTTTTTGTGGTTGTTGCTACCATCATGGCATCTACCGCCAATTCCTTTGCTCAAAAATGATGATCCTTGGCAGCAGTTAGAATTTTTTCTTGTCTCTTGGGGATGGGTTCCACAGCGTCAGGAGCCTTCCATGCCTACTGTGAGGTCAATTTAATGAGCTCGTCAGCAGGTGCTGTCACCAAAGAGGTTGACAGTCTGGCTCCAAAAGCTTGCAGATACACTGATTCATCTGAGGAGGGCTGTTGGGATGTCAAGCCACCCCTCTGCTTAAGAATTTTAAGGATGACCCCGGAGGAGACATCTTCCAGGGTTGAGTGTGGGGAACTCTCCCCTTCATCATAATCAGTGTCTTCTGTGATGGATTTCTCTGGGGAATCTAGGTGTTTCCTCTTACACTTCCTCTTCTGACAAACCTCTTCAATGAAATGACCTAAAGAGATGTTAGAAGAGGCTAAAACCTGAACAGGTGACTCTTGCAGCTTTGGTGCCCACTGTCCCATTGCTGGAGCTGCTGAAGGCTCTGGGTGAGCAGGAGAACCGAGAATCTGCTCTGACATCTGTGGAGCCAACTGAATGTGCATGGGGGACAGAGCCTTCTCCATGGCCTGGAAAGCTCATGCCCCCAAAGAGGGAAGAGAGCCCGGAATGGAGAAGTACTGCCTTAGAACTGTGGTCTCCCCCTGCTCCAAAGAGACAGCCCTCGAAGCCAAAGCCCAAAGCCAGGGTTGAGCTAATGCATGCCAAAGCCCCAATGTGCAGAGAGGGCTCTGAAAAAATTGGAGTGGAGTCTCACCCCTTGGAACCAACAGTGTATCCCTGACCCAGAGAGGTCTCCAGATCCAAAAAGTCCAAAGAACTCAGGATCGGAATATGTACAGGAAATGGAGATCTAACTGGAACCAAAGCAGCTGGCACCAGTAAGGTCGGACCTGGAATCTCTATTCCCTCAGTGGAGGTCAGAGGAGGATGACTAGTGGTTTTTGAAGAAGGAAGGGTTCTGGCACCAGAAGGGGCTAGAACCATTGACACATCTGAGATTCCATTCACCACAAGGAACTGATCTACCAGTCTCAACACATCTATTTCTGTCAGACTTTTAGTGGAATGCATAGACTGGGTAGAAGGGGATTGTGTACATTCCAAAAAACAACTAGGTAACTTACCTTTCAAAGGGTCAATAGCTGCAGAATATCTGGTCCTAGGACGGTGGTCTAGAAATGAGAATTCAGCACTTTTCATGGGTGCCGTAGATGTCGGTAGCACAGAAACAGCTGGTGCCGAAATTACCAGTTCCTTGGATTGGCTTTGAGTCTGTGCTGAGAACTTTGGCACCAATGAATGAGAAACTGTTGGCACTGAGGGTGGTACCAAAGTAACCTTCAGTGTCTGTACAGGTTCCACCCCAACAGAAGGAACCAACATTTTAAGTCTCTTGGTAGTTGAATTAGTGGAAGAATCAGGCACTGATTGACTCCTTTTCTTAGATTTGGTAATTTTCAAAGACAAAGAAGAAGATGGTGAATGGGATGAAACATCAGTTTTACTTATCTTCTCATTACCAGAAATGGCTTCTTCAAAGGTAGTTTTTATCATCCCCTTCAAAATTAGTTTGTTTTTCCTTTTTACTAGGGCCTGGTGAATGAAGTTATGGCATATAGAACAATATTCCTGTAAGTGCAACAGGCCCAGGCAGTAAACATATAGAGAATGCCCATCAGAATTAGATAGCTTTCATTCACATTTGAGACATTTCTAAAACCAAAAGTGCCTCTGCCCTTATCAGCCATGATACCCAAACAAAAACAGGTAAACACACACACACACACACACACACACACACACACACACACACACACACACACACACACACACACACACACACACACACACTATATATATATATATACAGACAAAGAAAAAATGAAGTACTATAAAGATAAAAGTACACACACACATTTTTTTTTCAAAGTGAAGAAAAAGGAAGGGGAATCAGAAAGATATATAAATGTATATAGGCTACCAACTATGGTAGTAGAGAGTATCAAAGGGAATGAAAGGAAAGGCTACCAATGATGGTAGTTAAGAAAAAAAAAACAAAGTGTTAAACAGAAAATGGAAAGGAGCTGTTTGAAAAGGGGAGAAATAAAAGACAGGCAACAGTAAATATTTATAACAGAAAAGGGAAAAAGCTATAGTAAAACAGAAAAAAGCACAAAAATATACAGGAAGTAATTCACTTAGCTCAAGTGCTTCATGGCAATACATTTGTCACAGAAAGCAGTAAATGAGATCTGAGGTAACTTGGAGAAGAGCATTCTGGGTAGAACTTGAGCTTGAGAGTGTTTGGTTCTCGTGGGCTGTTGCAACAGCAGAGTTGCTTCTGATATTCGGACCCGAACCCATATGTCAAGGATTAAATGAAGATTGACAGCATTAGATCATTCTTTTCTTCTGAATTAAAAAAATTTGGGGGGGCTACTATTAACTAACTATCAAACTAACTATCATCAATTCAGGATAAATCCCAGAACTTATTTTCAGTAACAGGTGAACTTTGTACACCAATCACAGCACAATTTGCTTGAGTTAATCTAGAATCCATATCAATTGCATCTTCATAGTGTGTAATGCCAGTGTCACTAACAGCAGTATTTATAGTAGTTAAGCTAGCAAAACTCTCAGCACTTAGATCAGTATTAGATCAGTAGCAAAATCTAGATGTTCACTACATAGGGTTACCACCTGTCACTACATTTATTCTTAGTTTTACTCTCTTTTTTTTTTTTTAGAAATTCATTTCTTCCTTTATTTAACATATACATTTTCTCCATCATTATCATTTTGGTTCCCTTTATCAAGGGCATTTCCTGCTATTTTTTATAACAGGAAGTATATTTTCATCCAAGTTACTGTTTTTAAAGTTTTAGACATCCTCCCACCAGTTTAATAAAAAGTAATGTAGAGATGCAAACACTTTAACATGCAGGTAATTATAAATTAGATCATCACTAAAATCTTTTCCTTTAACTATAACAATAAGTTTATAAACTCTGTCCAATTAAGACACATAACACCGTCAACCTTTAAATAAACACCACATTTTTATCACATTCTGCAGTGAATCAACTTCTTATTAAATCATCAAAAACATAAGCGTTTAGTGAATCCATTACAAGTAAAACAACAATGCAGATCAAGTAGGCAAGATAATTTCTAACAATCCAGAAACAACCTGCCAAAAGGAGTAGTCCCCACAATACGTCTCCAAAAAATGAAGAACAATAAAAAATAAACACAAAGGAGACGCAGACAGCTGTAAAATCCAGTTCAGGCCTTTACTCAGTGCAAACACAAGCGCTTTCACATTTAAGCTTCATCAGGTGTACTGAAGCACTTTTAGAACACACCTTTATACATCAAAAGCATCACATGATACACTGTCACATGACCATAAATATAAAATTTTTTTAAAAATATAACTAAAAACATATATAAGAACTTTTATTCAAGATATACACATATGACATATATCACCTACGTAAAGGTCTCATTTTAAGTCTAGGCCTCAAAGGAATACACCTTTCTTCTCTAAAAAGATTAATCCTCCAGGTGATGTTATGATGAGATCCACTAACACTAATTTGAAAATTTCTTTGAAGTACACCACAGATGTCAGTAAATATATTGATATTGTTAAAAAACATTGGCAGGTCTTGATGACTGATCATGATATAGCAAGATTTGTTGATCCTGTTTCTAGGTTTAGTTTTAGGAATGATAAATCACTTAAGAGGAGACTATGTTACCCTAAGGAGGATAGGACAGGTACTGTTCAAGCAGGCACCAGACCCTGTGGACATTGCAACTGGTGTGAGTATATTGATAGTAGCAATGTATTTCATCACCCTGACCAAGACGGAGACTTTTATTTTAAGGTTCCCGCCACCTGTGTAAGTCAACATGTGGTCTATCTTGCTTGCTGTTATGTTTGTATGAAATTTTATGTTGGCAAGACGGACAGATATCTTAAGGACCGTATTAGGGAACATACGTACAACATTAGAAAGGGCAATAAGACTAATGCATTAGCCAAGCATGTCCTCAATACAGATGTTTCTCATGTTTTTAAATTCAGGGTGATTGCACTGATACATGAGAGTATGAGATCTGGTGATATATGTAATAAGACAGAGAATTTGGAGGCAATTTGGATTACTAGACTGAGGAGCACTGAGGGACATGGTTTGAATGAGTGTATTCCTTTGAGGCCTAGACTTAAAATGAGACCTTTACGTAGGTGATATATGTCATATGTGTATATCTTGAATAAAAGTTCTTATATATGTTTTTAGTTATATTTTTAAAAAAAAATTATATTTATGGTCATGTGACAGTGTATCATGTGATGCTTTTGATGTATAAAGGTGTGTTCTAAAAGTGCTTTAGTACACCTGATGAAGCTTAAATGTGAAAGCGCTTGTGTTTGCACTGAGTAAAGGCCTGAACTGGATTTTACAGCTGTCTGTGTCTCCTTTGTGTTTATTTCTTATTGTTCTAAGATAATTTCTAAGTTGCATAAAATTTAAAATATCTTAAATGTAAATAAAAATTTCTCAAATAATCAAATAGGTCAATTGGTCGTTCAATGACAGAATAACAAGAACACCAAAAATAAATGAGTAAAATAGAAATCAGTGCCACAATACAGTAAGCACTAAACAAATGTCACTGTAACCATTAAAAATGTGTGTGTGTGTGTGTGTGTGTGTGTGTGTGGGGGTACAATAGCAATTCTTTGTGCTTAAAATTGCGGCAGTATTCATTAATAAAAATACAAAGTTAACTAAATACGATGACTAAAAAGAAGTTATGTGCTTACCATAACATTCCATCTATGTTGTCCATTTTCATTCTTCCTCAATTAATGGGATTGGATCTGATTCTCGGATCTGACTTGGCCATTATACTAGCTCATGCCCTCCAACAAACTCTCGAGCTCCTTCTTTACCCATAATGTACCACCCCCTAACATCCCTCACATCTTGTTTGCAGCTTGACAGGAAAACTATAAAAGTATTGCCATGGAGGGGGATGGTGGGAGGGGAGTTGTGGAGGAAAGAAAATAAACAGAGATGGAACGTTATGATAAGTACATAACTTCTTTATCTGATGTTGTCAATTTTCATTCTTTCCTTAACTAATGGGGCAGAGTCCCCAGCTACCTAAATTCCTGGGTAGACTCTAAGTATATTCCTGAGTATGGTTGAGCCAAAGGCTACTCTTCCCCTTGAGACCAGATCTAGTTTGTAATGAGTGATAAAGGTATGAGGATTTGACCAAGTTGCAGCTGCACATATATCTTCCATAGAGGCTCTAGACCGGAATACATTAGAAGTGGCCTTAGATCTGACTAAATGAGCTTTAAAGGTTTTGGTAAGGATAGATTCAATTTGTTATAGACAAATGAAATGCAATCTGTTAACCATTTGGCTAGAGTTACCATTGTGACTCATTCGCCCAATGTATTATGTGTAAGGGAAACAAATAGCTGATCTGTCTTTCTAACCTTTTTTGTTCTGTGCAGGTAGAAATATAATTATCTATGAACATCCAGTAAGTGCAGCATATACCCCCCCCTTTATTTATATATTTTGGAAAGAATACTGGCAAGTTAATGGATTGGTCAATGTTGAATTCTGACACCACCTTAGGCAGGAAGGAAGCATTGGTATGTAATGTGACCCTATCCTTATGAAAAATCAAATATGGTAGCTTAGGCTTAGACAATAATGCTTGAAATTATAAAATGTTTCTTTCAAACATAACTGCAACTAAAAGACAGTTTTCCAGGACAAAAATTTAAGATCACATTTAGCTGTAGGCTGAAAGGGAGACTGTATCAAGCCTTGCAGCCATACCTCTCAACAGTACAGACTTTCACAGACTGTCCAGATTTTTGGTCTGTTCATTGTAAATATTTTTTTTTCTGACAAATTACTGGGATGATCTAAGGATTAAAATCACTAAATAATGACAATTATTTGAATTTTGGACTTCATATTCTCCAGAAAATGCATTCTAACAGAAATCCTATTATTCTAGCAACTTTCTAAGTTTATAAGAGCAATATTTAAAATACATCCCTAGTTTTGGGCCTTTGTCCTCCTACTATGATAGGCTTTGTCCATATTTCTTGCACTAAGAGGTTGAACGGTATAATTGCTGTACCAAATGTATTCCCATGGTGCCATGGGGTCTTTATAAAGGGGTCTTAGCAGAAGACTACCTTATAAAAAGGCTTTGCACACTTTAGAGGATGCCAGGGAAACTCCACATTAAAGTTAGATATTGCTGTGAGTTGAACTATAATAGCTTATGAACTAGCACCCTCATTAAACAAACTCACTAAAAACTCATGAAAAGAATGAACTGGAGCTAAGAAGGGGTCTATCTGATTCTGCACTGCCCAATAAATAAACCTTTCCTAGTAGAAGGTTTATGGGAAGATAAAAGTATGGAATGGGCAGGGAACAAAAGCATTGGTTGCCTGGCTACTAAAGGAAATGGAGAAACCATGCTGTTAGTTTGAGACTTGAAATATCTGGGTCAACCATGCCTGTTGGGTGAGACAGAAGGTCTGGAACTGGATCCAGAATCCAAGATGGGTATAATAGATGAGGCCAGAGGAAGGGGAACCAAACCTGCTGAAGCCAGTAAGGTGCAATGAGAATGACTTTGCTTTTCAAACCTGGCTGCTTTCTGAAAGAATTTGGGAATTGGGGAGTCAGAGGATAAGCATACAGAAGATGGGGAGTAGGGTATTCGTGGAGTAGAGCATCCCTTGGTGAGAGGATCAGGGCAAAGAAGCTGCTGCACTTGTTGTTCAGGGGAGGTCCAAAAAGTTCACAGCAAGGCTTGCCCCACTGACTGAAAATCATTTCCATCACCCTGTTCTTGACAGACCACTCATGGGGTATTAAGATGGACCTGCTCAGTTTGTCTGATATAACGTTGGATTTCTCCGGAATATGTATTACTGTTTAAAAATAGTTGAAAGATACTGTCCATTGCCACACTCTGAGGGCTTCTTGACACATGGGATAAGATCTGGTTCTCCTCTTGCTTGTTGATGATTTTGACATGTTATCTGTCTGGCTTGTAACTGTTCCAAGAGGAAGAAAGTTCTGGAATATCTGCAATGCCAACAGCACTGTTCTCATCATCTACTGGGAACCAAGTGCCTTGGACTGTCTTCTCCAGGAAGTCCCCCCCCTACAGTCTGGGGACCGTCTGTGGTTACTATGACCTTGGGCTGAGTGAGGATGAAAGGATGACCTTGTAACAGTTGCTGTGACTGCATCCACCAGGAAAGGTACCATTTGCATACCTGGGTTATTCTTATCTTTGCTGACGTTGGTTGAGAAAGCATTAAACCACTGTGTTGCTAGCATCCATTGCAGAATTCTCATGTGGAATCTTTCTAAGGGGACTAAAATGATTACCACTGACATCGACCCCAGGGCTTGTAGAATCAGTCAGGCTGAAATTCTGGTATTGAAAATTATTTTCCTGACCTACATCCTTATGAAGATGAGCTACTAAAGACTGTGCATTGAACACAGCTCATATGAATTCTATTGCCTGGGTTGGTTGTAAATGAGGCTTGTTGTGATGTATGGTAATTCCAAGATGTGAACAGGTCTGTAACACCTGATCTCATCCTTCTATCAGTTTATACCTGGTCAGGGCAGTAATGACCTAGTCATCTAAATATGGAAACATCCAAAATTCTTGCAGTTTCAAGTGAGCTGCTATCACTGCCATGCACTTGGTGAACACCCTGGGGGCTGTGGTGAGACCAAAGAGCAGTGCTCTGAACTGAGAGTGACTGGCTCCCAGCCAGAAGCATAAGTACCTTCTGGATCATCTGTTCATTTTTCTGTGATAGTATGCATCCTAAAGGTTTATCGAGCACATCCAGTCATCCTTGCTTAGAAAGGGCAGAATGGAGTGAACCATGACCATCCAGACCTTTGTGTGCCGAATCGACTTGTTCAGTACACTGAGATCCAAAACTGGCCTGCAGCCCCCTGTTTTCTTTAGCACTAAAATAATCTTGAGTAAGTTCTGGATTCTATTTTGTATGGTAGGACCTCCTGGATGACTTTTTTTTCTAGCAGCTTTTGAATTTCTAGTGCTGCTGCCGCCTTCTGATTGGGTGGGATAGTGAGAAATTTTTTTGACATTGGAGGAGGTAGGGAAAAGGGAATTGTATAACTTCTGGAAATAACTGTCTGCACCCAACTCTCTCTTGTTATCTCTAGCCAGACTGTTTGGTGCAGAGATAAGAGACCTCCACATCTACCTCCAGAGGAAGGCAATTGGGTCTCCATTCAGGATCACTGAGAGGGTCTGTTGAAAAAGGAATATCTATAGCCTGAGTTTTCCAGGCAACCTCTGCCATGGGGGCATTGTTTACCATTATCACTCCTGTGGCCTCTGGGGGAACTACCTCCACTGATGTCCTGGAAAGGACCCTGAGATTTCTTGAACCAGATTTTTTGACCTCCCTGTTGATTCCTGGAAAATGTCTTTTGAGGGGAGAAAAATGCACACCCACTGCTCAGAGGGTTTTTCTGTCTTTCTCACACCTACAGAGTGTGTCCTTTACTGTGGGGCAAAACAAAAAAGTGGCATCAAAGGGGGCATTGAAGAACAATGACTTGAATGGCTTTGCAAAATCACATAGGTGCATTCAGACATGCCCCTGATGGAAATACCTGAACCCACAGCCCTTGAGGCACCTTCTGCAGCAAGCAAGCCTCATGGATGAATTGGATATAGCTTGTAGGGTAGCCAACTGAGAGACCACTGAAGATTGAGCATTAGCTGTTCCAGTTCCAGAAAGAGATTTGGATAGTTCCTTAATCAAATCCCTTTGTAGCCTCATAAGATATGCCAGATAGTTCAGCAATCTGAGTGCAAATCTTGCTGAAGCATAAATACACTTCCCAAATCTGTCTATCACCCTAGACTTTCTAATAGGAGGATGGACGGTGGAACTCTGTTCCTAGACTTCCTTTTTTATAGCCACCTCTCTGACCATGGCATCTACTGGAACCCCTTTACTCCAATATTCCTGGCCTACTGGTGGAGTCAGAATCCAGTCTGGTCTCATGGGGATTGTCTCAATTATATCAGGTTCCTTCCACACCCACCTGGAAATTAAATCAATAAGTTCTTCAGTGGGCAGAGTAACCCAGGAGGTAGAAGGGCTAGTACTAAATGCTTTCAGAAATACTGATTCCTCAGGAGAAGTGTCTTGGGAAGACCAGTCACCTTCAGTTTAAGGATTTCAAGAATGTCTCCAAATGAGACATCATTGGATGGTGATTTTGTGGTCCCATCTCCTTCATCAAAATCAGTATCCTCAGTGACTGACTCTTAAGGAGAGTCCAAGTGCCTCCTTTTGCACTTTCTCTTCCTAGGGACTTCCTCGGTGGGGTGATCCAGTGACGTCTCAGAAGAGATGACAAGATATGGGTAGACTGGAAGCTTTGGGATGGCTGTCCCTGTGGAGTAGAATGTTGAGGATCACAGTGCAAAGTCATCTGAGAAGTAAATAGGGGATCCAAGGGGGGAATGACCCATCTGACCTGCCAGAGCAGAGAATACACTCTTCACAAAAAAGACAGACTACTCTGTGGAGAAGGAAGACAACAGAGTCGAGAAGGTGAGTTTCTGGCTCCTCACCTCCCTTTGCCCCAAGAACAATCCACCCAAGGTGGAAGTTAGAGCTAGGCTATCAGTGCTGAAGCTCCAAGAGGAAGAGATGGTCCAAAAACTTGGAGTCTACCCCATCCCCATGGATCTGACCAGGAAGCTTTGGCTCTGACAGTCATCCAGCTCCAAGGATGTCAAAGCCAGTGCACTCAGAGTAATAGTTGAAGACAATGCTCTCTTTGGATCTGAACCAGATGTACTTGGAATGTTTGGATCCATGGACTCTAAAACTGCAAGTTGGATTAGAGAAGGTGCTGTCATTGGCGGAGTGGTAGAAGGGCAGACTTCCTGATCAGATGGGGTAGGAACCATAAGAACTCCCATCTAAATCTGTTCTGTGAAGAATTTCCTCATCCTCTCCACATCTACTTCCATAAGACTTCTGGAGGAATTAGATGATTCCAGGGACAGTGACTTTGACTGCCTCTCAAAAAATAGCAAGGGCACACTAGAAGGAACCGGATCCAAACTTGATGAACAGGTAATTCTAGGCAAAGGCTTTGAATCCAAGGATGTAAAATCTACAATATCTCTGGTCAGATCCAATGATGGCCAGACCACAGGTAGCCTTGGATCCAGCTAGCTTTCTTTCTTTCTTTCTTTCTTTCTTTCTTTCTGCTTCAGAAGAAGTACATGCTGAAGAATATGATGATTTTCACCTTTTTGCAGGGTCTTTAGATTTATGTTTGAGGGACTGAACCCAAGAAATGGCTTCAGAAAGGAAGTTGGTAGCAAACCCTTTAAAATTAGTTTGTTCCTCCTATCAGCAAGAGCTTAGGGGTTGAACCCAAGACAATTAGCACAATCCTAACTGAGATGATCTAGGGTTGCCACCTTTTCAAATACCAAAAGTGGGACATGTTTTGTAGAAATGTGAAATTGTGAAGGACAAAACATACCCATGGCCAGTGCAAAGTACAGAGCTTCACTTTTTTGTCAAAATAAAAGCTTATTCTTGTAGCATTTGAGTTGCTTATGCTATTTCATACAATAGGTGTTTCAGATACAAAATAACTGTTTTATGCAACTATTAGAAAAACTTATGAATTGGTTTTGGCCTAAATCTCAGGACATTTACCATCTTTTGTTTTCTTTTCGCAGGACGCAACTGCCCAAGTATGGACTGTACCTCGCAAAGAGGGGACAGGTGGTAACCCTAAGACGATCTGTACCCAAGCAATAAACAGTAAGAGTATGGGCATCAGAAAAAGGTATTTTATGCCCACACTTCTTGCACTTCTTAACTCCTTTTTCAGACATTGTTAAAGAAAAGTTATGTAGAAAAGAACAGACAGGTAAAGTAAGCCTTTTTATTGAGAAAGAGAGGAAGGTTAACTACCAACTATGGTAGAGAAGAGTTAAAAAACTTGCAGAGAAAAAGGGGATAGGCATGGTGGGATAGGCTTACCAACAATGGTAAGGAAGGTTACACTTTAAAGTGTATACAAATAAAAGGAAAGAATGGTTTAGAAATAGAATAACTATTAAAGAGTAAAGTAGTAGTCAAAATAAAGATTTTTGATAAGAAAAACCTGAATTACTTAACTCTTATAACAAACCCAAGAGCAGAAGGCAACCACGTCTAGACGTGAAAGAGGCAAACGAGATTGGAGGGATGTTAGGGGTGGAGCATTATGGGTAGGAAAGGAGCTCAATAGTTTGTTGGAGGCCATGAGCTAGTATAATGGCCGAGTTAAATCCAAGAATCAGATCCGTTCCCATTATTTCAGGACTGAATGAAAACTGACATCATCAGATCAGATCAGATAATTATGTCATGCAAATGCATCAAATTCATGAATATGTATGTAGGCTAATAGCACAAGACATACCTTTATAAGGTTTGAATAAAACTATCTTAGCCACACCAAACACTAATACTCAATCACTAAAATCATTCCTTGTGGGTCTTCACATCTTCGTGTCAATGCATAGATCTGCTGTCCGCTCAATTTGCCTCACTCATTGACTCTTAAACATTCCTCCTTTGCTTCTGATAGGCAAAGCACCTATCAGGTACATTACTAGCCACATGACCAAAATACAACAAAAGTATGTGCTTCCTATGTCTTATTAAAGAAAGGGGAGAGCACACAAAGAAATGAGGAATTACCTTGCTGTCCTTAAAAGGACACAAGGGTATTTAATCAGAATTTAACTCTGCTTACATCATTTGAATTAAATAAAACATTCACTGAGCAGTGCTCTTAAATATCCCTATTGTGCTTCTGATAGGCAAAGCATCTGCCAGTTAGACTACTAGCACCAGGGCCAAAATAAAGCAAAATGTATGTGTCCCCACGTCTTGAGAAAGATGGGGGGGGGGGTGCAAAGAAAAAAAAGAATTACCTTGTCACCATTAAAAGGACACAAGGTATTTATCCAAAATGTAACTCTGCTTCAAATTGAGTAGAAGAGATCTAATAATAAAGAGGTGAAAGGATTTCAGTGTCAGCTTTTAACACAGATAAAGCTCTAGGACTCAACAATAGTATTAATATCAAATGTGTTTTAAAATCTAGAGGTTATACTTGAAGCAAGCTTTTATTTCATTATACATTTTCTTATGTGTTTTGTTTGGATCTGTGCAATTTGCACTGCATTTATATGAATTGTTTACATTTCTTTTTATGTATTCAGTTTATTATTACATTATGCTTATGTTTATTTTTTAACATAAATGCCTTTTTTAATGATAAATGTTTTGTTATTTAACATTTATAATGGACTGCATTTAATTTAAAGCACTGTTACTATCATTTTATACAATGGTTGTTTTAACTAATTATTACAATCAGCTTATACAAATCATGTGATTTTAATAAGCCAATTTCATTAATGCCTTCACTAAGTGTACACAATCTATATTCAAGCACATTTCTACCACATACTTTGTGCTAATTACTCAGAAAGATTACACTAAATGTACACGTAGTCTACACTTCATGGTAACCTTTATGAATCCCCTTCAACATTTAAGGTTGCAAAAATCAGTAGGAAAACTAAAATTAAGAGGAAAAAGGTGTGTTATGCTTGTGTTATATATACCTCAGAATGGAGTGCACTTGGTGCAGGCATTAATGAATCCCATGGAATGTCTTTAAAATGTGCAACTTTGACGCTTGATGTTCCATTGGGTTTGTAATAAACTTATTCCTTTGATTTTCCTTCATTTTGCTAGTTTATGAATTTTTGTGTAGTCTTTTCCAATCAGAAGACTTTTGTGGACCTTGTTTTTATAGCTTCACTACTTTGTTTTTGTCAGTTGCACACCTTTGCATAAGATACCACAAAGATGGAACTGAACAAACAAATAAAAGTGATTCCGTTTCCCTTCCTTCACTCCAACTTTACAAAATATAACAGATTTTACAGGTTTTACTGAAAAGGTGAATGGCAACATGGAACAGACATAATGACTATTAAATTAACTTTCTAAAGCTGTTTTAGTAAACAGTTCACAAGATTTGTTTTCAAAGGAGCAAATGTCTAGAGATTATATCACCATAGCAGCAGCGGACGCTGACAGTCCAGTATTAACTAATTTCAACAAGGTTCTTGTTAAACCACCTAATCTTTTTACATCTAACAACATGCCAGATCATGCTTCTCATCCTCATTTTCCTGAGCTCATCAAGAGTTATGAAAAAACTTGTTAAAACACAAAACACATCGGTATTACAAAAATATTTGTAACAATGCAATGCCATATGACAGGTACCTATGTGATTGAATCTTTACAAATTTTCCAGTGGCATTACAGAAAATAATGCAAGTTAACAGATTTAGTCAATCATATGTGTGTTTTACTTACTCAAATTTAGGTTAAACACAAGGAGCTTATTTTAACAGACGTGGTAATATTTAAATATTTTAAATAATAATAAATTAGTCAAACACTTGGACTTCAGTCAACATCAAAATTTATATGCTGAGATCATCACCAAGTTAGACAAAAGTGAGAATTTTCTCATTGCAAAGAAAAATAAGAAGTTGGCAAGGGACCAAGAGAGTCCTACCAGTTCAGCAAAGTTTATCTACTTTTAGCCTCTAAATTTCAGACAAAGTACAATTGTGCAAGTTGCATCTACCCATAACAGTAGATGTTTAAATTTTTCTCTGCTGCAAGAGCCTTTAGACTATATGGGCTGTGTCCTGGCCAGGGCATAACAACCAGCTACCTTCCAAAGGCTCTAGCTCCATCTGCCACATTCATTCTGACTGCCAAATGGTCAGCCCAGTAGAAGGAAATCAACAGTCAGAATGAAGTCTTCTTCAGGACTTTCTTGTCCATAAGTAAAGAAGAACACTCATTCTGAAATTCAAATTATATAAAACTATCAAAACTGTACAGCCCAACAAGTAAGTATATACACAAGAAGGGGATAGAGGGTGGGTGCAGCTACATCAGCAGCAATTCAAGCATCTACTGTTATGAGTAAGAGCAACTTACACAAATATACCATGTTTATCATTCAATCCATTGTAGTAGCCTTAAGGCTATATGTGTTGATTACTAAAGCCTATCAAACTTGAGAAAAGGATGGATCTATTAGCCCCCAATAAAGGTCTTAGCAAAGTCTGTCCTGGACCAAGAAAAGAAACCCCATTAGTAATGTATGTAGCTTTCCCTGGAATACCTCTAGTGCTTCCCCCTTTCCAATATGCCATTAAAGACAAGACTCAAGTAAAATGTGCTTTGATGCTGCCAGGAACTAGTTTACTATAGAGGGTATAACAAAAGGCAATAGCTGAGGACAACCATCTTGAAAAAGTCTGTTTTTACACAAGTTGTCCTTTCTTTATCTGAACATAAGAAACAAATAGCTGATTTACCTTTCTAAAACAGTTATTTCTATCAATCTATAACCTGAGCTACTATGCACATACAGAGCATGTAAAATCTTTTCTCTGTGCTTCTTTGGATATGGATAGAATACTGGGAGACTGATAGCTTCATTCAAAGTAAAATCTAAAACCACTTTGGGTTTCAGACAGGGCTCAACAGCTTGTAACTCAAATACTCCTCTTGTAGATGTCAGAGCAGTAAGAAGAAAAGTTTTCCATGTGATAAATCTCAAATCTGTCTGATGAACAGGTTCAGATGGTGACATAGTTAACTTTTTCAGTAAAAAGTTAAAATTACAAGGAGTATATGGGGATATTTCAAATATAAAACTCCCTTCAGTTAGCTGAAGATGTTTGAGAGTGGATTGTAACAAACTCACCATGTCTTGTGTGAGTAGGTTCAGTTTGTGAGGAAGCTTGTGGTAATTGCTCTTTGCCAATAAGAAGGTAAAAAGTACAGTTGTGTACACTTACCATAAATGTAGATGTCTGAATGCATTCACTGTTGCAGTCATCACATTTGGGTAATCCCCACCAGGGTAGCCCTCGGCTGGCCCGAATACCAGAGACTTAGTATTTCTGCATCGGTTGCTGTCGCTTGAGGACTGACGTCAGGTCATCAGTAGTATAAGGTACAGCAGCTGACGCCATTACATCAGTTTTTCTTGTCCTAACCTGTCAGGAGCCCCCAAGTAGGAGGCTATGTTCTGGTGGAAGAAACCCCACCAGTGGAAAATAAATACTAATAAGTCCCTTGTAAGGAATAAGAAAAAGAAGTTATGTTCTTACCATAATGTTCCATGTGAATTGTTCATCTCGCCTTTGTTCTTACACACGGGTTCGGAGCCGATCCTCGGCTCCGAGTCGGCCACATCACCAGCTCCGCATCTCCAAGAAAGCTGAAGACACAGTGCTATCCCATGATCCTCCAGTGCTAACCCTCAGATCTAGTTTGCTAACACCTGAAGAATCCCACTAGTTACTGGGCCCTAAACACACAGAAAAATGCAACCACACTGTCTAATACTGTGTCATAAAATAGAAGAGAAAAGATGCCATACCTGATGTACAGTAGGAAGCTCAAGAATGACCACATCTAGAGAAGACTGAACTCACATCAAGTCGTGCCCGTTCTCCCAGAATGCAGGACGGAGGATGGAGGGGGGGAATGTAAGAACAAAGGCGAGATGAACAATTCACATGGAACGTTATGGTAAGAACATAACTTCTTTATGTGAAATTGTTCGATCTCGCCGTTTGTTCTTACACACAGGTAGCGTCCCTAGCTCCTTTATCCTGGGTGACTCAAGGAAGAACATTCCTGAGAATAGTGGAACCAAACGTCTCCCTGTCTCTGGAGTTTTTATCTAATTTGTAGTGGGTAATAAAGGTATGTGGTTTCGCCCAGGTTGCCACCGCACAAATGGTATCTAATGGCAAGCGAGCGGCATGGGCCAAGGATGTAGCAACTGCCCTCGTAGAATGAGCTCTGGGATTAAAGGGGAGCTGTTGTTTTGATTCTGCATATACTAAATTTATACAGTCTGAGAGCTATTTGGATAAAGTAACTTTTGCTGCCACTTTTCCCTTCCTTTGGTCAGCATAAGATACAAATAGTTGGTCTGATTTTCTGTATTCCTTCGTCCTATCTAAGTAAAATCACAGCTGTCTGTGGACATCCAATTTGTGCAGCATGTATTCCAACTTATTAGAGTGATTTTTGAAGAAGGTGGGTAGTTCAATAGATTGATTAATATTCTGAACTGAACAAATCTTTGGAAGGAAGGATGGATTGGTGCGCAATGTTACTCTATCTGGGTGAAAAATCACATATGGGCCCGGACAGACAACGCTTGCAACTCTGAAACTCTCCGAGTGGAAGTGATGGCAACCAGAAAGAGTGTCTTCCATGACAAAAATTTTAGAAGGGTTGTGGGGGCTGCTTCGAATGGGGGCAACATGAGCCTTGATAACATCAGGTTAAGATTCCATGGGGTGACTGGGTCATGAAAGGGGGGACAGAGGTGAAAGGTACATTTCATAAAGGCTTTGCAAAGTCTGTGGGACATGAGAGAACTATCTCCTTGACCAACATGAAAATTTGATATAGCCGCAAGTTGTACCCTTATCGTGGAAGTGGAAGCTCCTTCATGAAAGAGTGTAGAAAGAAACTCTAATATCTTGTGTACTGGAGCCCCTGATGGATCTATATCCTGCTGCGAGGCCCAGTACGCAAAATGTTTCCATTTGCTATTGTATAGCTTCCTCATGGATGGCTTATGGGAAGATACAATGATGTGTTGAACTGCAGGGGACAGTAAGTATGACCTGGCTAAGATGGGAAGCGGAGCAGCCAAGGTGTCAGTTTGTGGGACTTGGGAGATGTGCAGGGAACTCCCGACGAGTGCGTCAACAGTTCTGGCACTGGGTCCAGAATCCATGGTTCCTCCACCTGATGAGTTTGAAGAAAGGGAAACCAGATTTGTCGAGGCCAGAATGGGGCTATCAGAATTATGGTCCTTTCCAGATGTTTGGCTTTCTGCAGGAACTTGGGGATTAACGGGAGAAGGGGAAAAGAGTAAAGGACACCCGGGGGCCAATTGTGTACCAGTGCATCCCTGGGGGCACCCCCCCACAGGGGGTAGTAGGGAAAAGTAGCTTCTGCATTTGGCATTCAATGGGGATGCAAATAGGTCGCAGCAAGGCTGACCCCATCTGCGGAAAATCATTTCCGCTACTTGAGGTTTGAGGGACCACTCGTGAGGCAACAGGATGGCACTGCTCAACCTGTCTGCAATGACATTGGATGTCCCCAGGATGTGCATTGCTATCAGAAAGCATCTAGTGGACACAGCCCATTGCCAAATCCTGAGGGCCTCTCTGTACAATGGATAAGACCTGGTTCCCCCTTGTTTGTTTATGTACCAGACTACTGACATGTTGTCTGTCTGAACTGTCACTGTTCCCAGAGGCAAGGACTTGTGAAAGTGTTGCAACACTAGAAACACTGCCCTCAGCTCTAGGACACTGATGTGCAGATTGTATTCCAAGTTGGACCATTGACCTTGGACTGTTCTTCCCTGAAAAAGCTCCCCCCCTCCCACCCTATCAGGGAAGCATCTGTGGTTAAAGTAGCTGTAGGACTGGGCAACACAAACGGTCGGCCTGCTGTTAGATCCTGAGTGTGCATCCACCAAAGGAGATCCCGTTTGCAGGAATTCATGATTAGGATCTCGTGAGATAGTGGAAGCTGTCGGTAAGACCACTGAGCGAAGAGCATCCATGAAGAATCCTCATATGCATTCTGCCTAGGGGGACTACGATAACAGCGGCTGCCATCATTCCTAGGACTCTTAAGATTTGTTGTGCAGGGGCATTCTTGCTCTGAAGAAGGATAGAAATCTGACTTCTGAGGGCTGATACTCTTGTGGGTGGGGGGATTGATTTGAGCCAGGGAAGTGTCTAACTCTGCCCCTATAAATGAGATACGCTGTGAGGGCAATAAGGCAGACTTTCCAAAATTGACTGTTTTGCCTAGAGAGGAGCAAATGTTGATGGTGTAATCCCTGGCTTGCACAAGACAATACTCGGTGGTGGCAGACAGGAGCCAATCGTCTAGGTAAGGAAACACTCGGAATCCCATTTGTCTCAAGTGAGACGCTACTACTGCCATGCATTTGGTGAACACCCTGGGGGCTGAGGTGAGGCCAAAGGGCAGAGCACAAAACTGGAAGTGACTGGCTCCCAGCCGGAAGTACAGGTGATCTCAGGACGCTCTGGCCATCTTGATATGGTAGTACGCATCTTTGAGATCTCTAGAGCATATCCAGTCACCCTCCTGTAGGAAAGGAAGGATCGACTGTAGCGAGACCATCCGGAAATTTGCCTTTTCCACGAAGGTGTTGAGTCTGCTGAGGTCCAAAATTGGCCTCCAGTCCCCTGTTTTTTTTGGAACTAAAAAGAACCTTGAGTAAGTTCCAGATCCTATTTGGTCCGCTGGGACTGGTTGGATGACTCTGTATTTGAGCAGCCTTTTTATTTGTATGACTGCCTGGTCTCGCAGACTGGATGGAACATCTGGGAGCTTTTTGGGGGCAGGTGGAATTTTTATAAATGGAATATTGTAGCCTCTGTTAACTATGCTACTTACCCAGGAATCTGATGTGAGATTTAGCCAGGCCTCTGGGTATAAAGCCAAGTGACCCCCGACTGCCTCCAGAGTAGGACAGCTGGGCCTGCACTCAGGAGTGCTGGAAGGGCTTCCCAGAGAAAGTCTCTCTGTCACCCTGATTTTGCGGACCCCCTCTGCCGCCTGGGTGGCATCTTCCATTTCTTGCTCCTCCTCTGCCTCTGGAGGGGACATCACTCTGAGTGGGCTGAAAGGATCCCTGAGTCTTTCGGAACCACATTTTTCCACCTCTAAGCCCTTTGGGGTATGGTCTAGATGGGGCGGAAAAATGAGTGTCTCCTTTACTTTGGGGCCAAACAAGGAGGCACCATCAAAGGGGGCGTTTGTAAAGGAAGACTTGAAGGCTTCCGCAAAGGAGCATAGGTGCAACCAGGATTGCCTCCTCAGAGCAATGGCTGAAGCTGCCGCTCTACTCGATCCTTCGGCTGCATATGAGATAAGCCTCATGGACGAGTTTACTATGGAATTGAGGGTGTTAAGCTATGCTGTCATTTTCTCGGAGACAGCAGCATCTGTGTTACCCTGGAGAGTATCTCTGAGTTCTTTAAGGAAATCTTTCTGTAGATGCATGAAATGCGTAAGGTAGTTGAGCGATCGGATGGAGAAAGTCGCAAAACTAAACACGTGCTTCCCATACCTGTCCATCGCTCTAGAATCGTTATTAGGAGGATGGACAGAGGAAGATGATTCGGACATTTCATTTTTAGTGGCTGCCGCCACCACCATAGTATCCACGGGAACTCCTTTTGTAAGGTAACTCTTGTCTTGAGGGGCCATAATATATTTGTTAGGTCTGCGGGGGACCGGTTCCACTGTATCAGGTGTTTCCCAAGCTCTACGGGCTATGAGTTCCATTAGCTCGTCAAATGGCTGGGTCACCAAGGAGGTAGAAGGTTAAGCCCCAAATGCCTTCAGCAATACCGATTCGTCCACAGAAGGGGTAAGGGTCTGTCAATCTCCCCTCTGTTTCAAGATTTCTAAAATGTCAGCAAAAGAGACAACTTCAGAGGGGGACCGTGGGGACCCTTCTGCTTCATCCAAATCAGTATCAGATGTTAGACATTCCTGTGGGGAATCAATGTGCCTCCTCTTGCACAATCTTTTCCTTGGTACATCCTCAGAGGGGGCTTCTGGGGATGCATCCGAGGAACCAGGGCCACCCTCTGGGGCTCGCTGAGGCATTGGGTCTCGACGCTTGGCAGGGACCGAAGGTACAGAAGCAGAACGTGGACCCTTTGGGGAGAAGAAGAAGATGTCGATGATGTATGTATCTGTTCAGACAAGACCTTCCTCATGATGTCGAAGGTACCGGTGCCCCAGTCCAAGGACCCCACCGGTTCCGAAGAAGCCAGTAGCCTCCCCGGAACTGGGACCACCGGCTCCGAACCTGAGGACGGATCCGAACTGATCTGAGCCAAGGCCCCGAGGGGAAGAGTCGGAACCGAAAGTTCGTTTCGACTGTCCCCCCAGGAACCTAGGAAATACCGTCGGCTCTGAGACCCCCCGGCTGATTCCAAGGGTGTTGAGGTCAACGGTGTCGATAGCACTACTGGATGCTTCAACACCGAGGCCTCTACAATCATTGGCTCTTCAATTCCTGGCTCCGATGACTCGACGGGTCTTGGAGGAGGATTTGTTAAGGGGGTGGGAAGGGTCTCGAGTTTCGAAACCAACTAGGATGAGACATCGATCAGTTTGGACAGAGCCGAGTTCTCCATTAGTTTCTGTACCACGTGGTCCACGTCAGAGTCGGAAAGCGGCCTCGAAGAATGGGTCAAAAGGGCCGAAGCCGTCATCAAGCGAAGGACTGAAGGCGGTGGTACCACCGACACCGGCTCCAATACGGAAGTCTCGATCAGAGACAAGCACTCAACGCCCAACCCCGAGGTCTTTGGAGCTGGCGTCCGAATCTGAAAAGAGGTGCTCAGAGCCGAGGACTTAGGCTCCGAAACTCTTGAAGACTTCGACCCCTTCGAAGACTTGGACACTTGTTCAGTCTTGTCCAGGGCCTCTTGAAATTCAGGTTTTAATAACCCCCTGTCCACCAACTTCCTGCGTCTTTCCAGCATGACCCTCCCACTGAAGGAATGACATATGGAACAGTCTTCCTGCAAGTGAAGAGGGCCAAGACAGTAGACGCAGGAAGAATGGTTATCAGTTATGAACATCTTTTGTCCACACTGACACCTTTTAAAGCCTGATTTGTCTTTCTCAGACATATTTAACACTATAAATATTTAGTAAACTACTAAAAAACAGCACACTATATATATAAAAACACACTATATATATATATGTATATAATAACACACTAAACACTCTAATATATAATAAAGATTAATGCTATATCAATGTGTATATATATATATATATATATATATATATATATATGTATATATATATATATATATATATATATATATATATATATATATATATATATATATATATCAAAAGGGAAAATGTTAAGGCAGAAACTATAAGAATCTAAATATTACTGTCAGTCCTGACAGAATAATCCAAGGCCTTAACTAAGGTAAATACTAACTATTTAAAACTACTTTAGCTAAGAAAAGAAACACACTCTATAAATACTAACAAACTCTACACTACTATATACTTTTTTTAAAACTACTTTTAAACTACTTTTGAAACTACAGACTTCGAAAATTTAGTAAATAGTATGAAAAAATACTGGCCCGAGCCTCTCACTATGCGATCTGCTGCTAGCGGCAAACTAGATCTGAGGGTTAGCACCGGAGGATCATGGGATAGCACTGTGCCTTGAGCTTTCTCGAAGATGCGGAGCTGGTGATGTGGCCGACTCGGCTCCGAACCCGTGTGTAAGAACAAACGGCAAGATCGAACAATTTCACATCAACAAGTTAGAATGGTAATAAAATGAGAAAAAGAAGAAAGGGGGATGGAGGGAGGGAGGGAAACCAGGACTGCAACAGTGAATACACTTGAACGTCTACATTTATGGTAAGTGTACACAACTGTACTATGTTCCGTTTCACTGTTGTAGTCATCATATTTGGGCTGAATCCCAAAGCTGAGGAAAGAGTGGAGGCAGTCAATGAAACTAGGAGCTGGCTAGGATGCTCTGCAAGACTGCAGAGGCAACCCCTGCCTGGATTTGGAGAAGAGAGGCAGGTGGTAATGCTTAGTAAAAGTGTGAACAAAAGTCCAGGTGGCAGCCTCCAGGATGTCCTTGGTGGGGTCTCCTCTGAGGAAAGCTGAAAAGGTTGAGGCTACTGTGGTTAAGTGTGTCCTGACCCCCTTGGGTGGAGGCTTTCCATGCTGTTTGTAGCAGAAATGGATTCAGTGTGCTATCTATTTGGAAATGGTTTGTTTGGAGATGGCTTTGCCTTCTGCCCTTGTAGCAAAGCTAACCAGCAATTGATCAGACTTTCTGAAGGATTTAGTCCTGTCTAGATAGAATCTGAGCTGTCTGTGCACATCTAGAGAGTGAAGAATCCTTTCCCCCTTGTTCTGGGGATTAAGAAAAAAGGTGGGCAAAGGAATGGTTTGGTTGAGAGCCACAATGGGTACCACCTTGGGCATGAAGGATGGGTTAGTTCTGAGGGATACCTTGTCTGCATGGAAGATGATGAAGGAGTCCACAGCCATTAGTGCTTGCAGCTTAGAGACTCCTCTGGCTGAAGTGATGACCAGAAGGAATGCTGTCTTCCAGGAAAGAAATTTAGCTCTGCAGAAGAAGCTGGTTCGAAAGGGGGCAGAGTGAGCTTTTCCAATATGAAGTTAAGGTCCCAAGCTGGTGCTGGTGCCCTTCTGGATGGTCTCAAGTTGCTAGCCCCTCTTAGGAACTGTTTGATAAGAGGGCGTGAGAAAAGGGGCTGCTCAGTGGGAAAATGAGCAGAAATAGTAGAGGCATGAATTTTTATAGGGGAGAAAGAGAGACCACTTTGTAGCAGGTCAGCTAAGTAATCCAGGATGAGAGGGAGGGAGGGGTGTGCAGTATCGCTCCCTTACCCTGAATCCAGATGCAGAACCTTTTCCATTTATTAGCATAAGACTTTCTGGTGCTAGGGCATCTGGCCTCACAGATAACATCCAGAACCTATTTACTGAGATTGGCAGATTGGTTCAGGGTCAGGGAATAAGCCAAGCTGCCAAACTGAGTGCCTGCAATTGGGGATGCATGAATTCTTCTTCCCTCTGGGTCATGAGGTTTGGAATCCAAGGAAGATGCCGTGGGGGTAGTGGGGACAAGCTGCACAGCAAGGGGTACCAGTGCTGCTGAGGCCAGTCTGGAGCTATAAGAATGGTCCTTGGTTTTTTTCTCCCTTATTTTGAGCAGTACCCCGGGGATGAGAGGTAGGGAAGGAAAGGCAGACACCAATAGATTGACCCGGGGGAAGGACAGAGCATCCACTTTCCAAGCCATGCAGTGATGCTCCCTGGTGCAGAATTTGCTGAGCTGATGGTTGGTATGGGAGGCAAATAGGTCAATCTTCGGGGTTCCCCATTTTTGATTTATTAGGGTGAAGGTACTTCTGTTGAGTTGCCACTCATGTGGCTCCAGACCATTTCTGCTTAATTGGTCTGCCACAGAGTTGAGAGAGCCTGGTAGGAACTGTTCAAATAGGTGTAGTTGCATGGCAGAGGTTGTGTACCAAAGGGTCACGGCCAGCCTGCATAGAGGGTAGGAATGACTACCTCCCTGCTTGTTGATTTACCACATCACAGTGGTGTTGTCTGTTTTGATCAGGAAAGCCCCTGGAGAGAGAAGAGGCTTGAAAGCAAGGCATGCTGCAAAGCCATCATCTCTTTCTGACTGATCTGCACTGGGATTTGCTGTGAGCTCCATTGGCCCTGTATGTACCTGCTATCCAGGGGGCACCCCAAGCATAGTCTGATGCATCTGTGATGAGGGTCTGGGCAATGGGGGATGGGGAGAAAGGGATTCCCTTGTTGTGGGAGCATGTTGTTGCCCACCAAAGAAAATCTTTTCTAAGACAAGGAATTATAGGTAGAAGAGTTTCCAGGTCTTGAGAGTGTTGGCATAAAAGGCTCTTTAGGTACCACTGAAGTTTCCTCATATGCAGTCTGGCATATGGAATGAGAAGTATGCAAGATGGCATGAACCCCAGAGCTTGCAGGATCTTCCTTGCAGTTAGCTGGGGCCTGGTGGGTAGTTGAGAGAAGTAGGCTGTCAGGAAAATTTGTTTCTCTGGAGTAAGGTATGCCATCTGGGATGCTGTGTCCAGACTTGCTCCCAGGAAGATTATCCTTTGGGTGGGCACCTGTTTAGATTTCTTTTTGTTGATTGTGTACCCTAGGGAGGTTAGCAGGGTCTTTACAAAGGCCAGGTGCTTGAGCAGCTTTTCCTGGCTATCTGCCTGAATAAGGCAGTCATCTAAGTATGGGTAAATCTGGATATTTCTTTGTCTGCAAAAGGCAATGGCCGGAGCTAGACATTTTTTAAAACTCTGGGAGCAGTAGATAAGCCAAAGGGAAGCATAGATAACTGAAAGTGTTGAGACCCTGCCCTGAAGAGGAGATGTTTCCTGCATGATTCCCTGATAGTAATGTGGAGGTAGGCCTCTTTTAGATTTAGGGTGACTAGCCAAGCGTCCTTGGACAGAATGGGTAACAGCTGCTGAAGGGTGAGCATTTTAAATTTTGGGATCAACAGGAAAGTCTTTAGAATGGATAGATCGAGGATGGGGCACCATGTGCCCTCTTTTCTGGGCATCAGAAAAAGTCTGGAGTAGAAACCTTGGCCTATCTGTTCTGCAGGAATGTGCTCTATTGCCCTCATAGAGAACAGGGAAAGGATTTGCTTTTGTGATCTGCCCACTGATTTGGAGGTAGATCTGGGAACACTTTTGGGGTTGGGGTTGTGGAAGGAAAATTTGTATCCCTGAGACACAATGTTCAGAACCCAGTGGTCCTTGGTAATGGTGGCCCAAGTGCTTGATTGAAAGGAGAGTTTTCCTCCTAGGGGTAAGTGAAGGTGAGCAGAGGGAGGGGGTGGAGGAGGTGAGTCATTATGAGTTCTTACCATAAGGGGGTGGCTTAGAACTCCCTGGTTTTGAAGTGGAGGTAGTCCACTGCTTAGATCTCTGCATTCCCTGGAGCTGCTGTCTGGGGGGGTCTGCTTCCACAGGGCCTAGGCTGGGCCGGTTTACTGGGAGCAGGAAACAACCAGTGTTTGGATGGACAATGCCTACTGAACCTAGGGGGCTGGACCTGCAAGAAATCCTTAACTGTTTGCATAGATTTTGCTTTTTCTTCCATCTTTTTTAAGATCTCTTCTGCCTTAGTGCCAAATAAGTTATCTTTGTGCAAGGGGGCATCCAACAATTTAGATTTAACATGGTCTGGCCGGGGCTGTTCCTTGAGCCAAGCATGCCTTCTAATGACAGATCCAGTGACTGCTGCCTTGCAAGAAGCTTCTAGGGCATCAAAACCACAGTGCAAGGAGTGTTTAGTTACTTGACTTGCAGAATGCATTAACTCTTGTAAATCTTTGGATTCTGCCCAAGCAGGAAAGGAAGCCATTTTTTTGTTTAAGGAGTTCCAAGGTATGCTGCTGAAATTTCAGCATATGGAACTGACAATTTAGTGCCCTGAAAGCAAGAGTAGCTGAGGTGTATACTTTTTTACTGTCCAATGCTCGGGAATCCCTGTCTGAGATGGTGGGATTCTTTGTAGAGGTAGCTTTAATCCCTTTTGGCCCTTGAGAAATGACCTCAGGGTCAGCTGTATGATTTTTAAAAAGATATTTGTGTGAGTCAGGGACTCTATAGTACCTGTCTGGTTTTCTGTGAGCAGGAGGAAGGGCATCAGGAGTCAAGCTGGATTCAAGGAAAACATCTTCCACAACATCCAGGACTGGGGGGATGGCCAAGGGTCACTGTTGTGGTAGATTTAGTCTCTTTTTAGACTGTGGGTAGTCCTGACTCTCCCATTGGAAATGCTCCCTCAAGGTATGCAGGGTTTCCCGAAAGGAAAAATCCTCTGGGGAGAGGCTGAAGGAATGTAATCCTCTGCATCAGAATCCTCATAGGTGGAGAGGGGTTGCATGTCTTCATATTCAGATTCATCAGATTCATCTGAGTCTTGTTCAGACAAAACTACAGGGGACAGGTCTCTTTTCCTTTTGGAGGGGGTAGCTTGGCTTCCCCTGATCAGCATGATGAGGTCTTCTGCCATTTTAAGCATTTGAGACTGAGGCAAGGTAGCAGATGCCTGAGAGTGGGTCGTCGGTTTCTTGGGTGTGGTTTTCACCCTGGGCCTGAGAAACTCGCTAGTTTTAGAAAGAATGGTAGTCGTGGAAGAAGACGTCAGTTTGTGTCAAGATTCAGTAGTGTGCAGGCCTTTCTCGGAAGCTGGTGTCTGCTCAACGGCTCCGGACCCATCCAAGAGTGAGACAACCAAAGGACCTTTAGTCAAAGAAGTGTTTTGCGGCATATTGGACTTCAAAAGGGTCTCAGTAGCGGTCGACGAATCAACAGAAGCAGGCATCAGGGTTTGCAAAAATGGCCTCACTGAGTACCGAAGAACTGACGACTAGCTTAACAGAAGCGACGAAGGTAGGTTTGGACCTGTGCGGTCTCTCTCTATCTTTATCTTTACATTTTGTTTCGGAAGATCTGCTGTTGGATGGCTTAACGAAGCCATATCAGAACTTGAGGACTGTAAGCGAAAATATCTGGCTACAATAAGGGCCCGAAGACGGATAGGTCTGGTGTTGAACAAAGCACAGAAGCAGCAGCAAGGGATGTCGTGGCCTGGGCCTAAACAAGTGATGCAGTAAGAGTGGAAGACTAGTGTGGTATCTGTTTTCACAGGCGAGACAATTATTAACCTTTTCTGACATTGGTTAGTGCAAGAAAAAAGGATTCCCAACGGGGTACTTAGCTTTAGAAGACTTTAACTTCAATCCGGTAGATGAAAACTTAGGTAGCAGATGACTGGCACTGGTGTGAACTGCCTCTGCTTCAGGCTCCATGGCAAGAAAGACTGATGTAATGGCATCAGCTGTCCTACTTTATACTACTGATGACCTGATGTCAGTTCTCAAGCGACAGCAACCAATGCAAAAATACTAAGTCTCTGGTATTCGGGCTGGCCAGGGGCTACCCTGGTGGGGATAACCCAAATGCGATGGCTGTAACAGTGAAACATGAAGAACATCCAATGTTGCCTGGGCCAAAAAACACCAGGAGATCTTTGCAGAATGCTTCTGAATCTCCAGAAATATCCTGGGTATTAGTAGAAAAGTAGAAAAGAATGTTACCAACTATGGAAAAGAGAGTGCATCAGTTTCCCTAGCTTGTTTGCAAGAAGTCCTGGAAAAGAATTTGTTCAGCTGTCTGTTTTGAAAGGAGGCAAACAGATCTATTTGATGTAAAAAAGAAAACAAATGTTCATTCCACCTCTCAGCATGCTAATCAAATACTACAACCACACTGAAAAACAGAGCTAGATCCAGCACTGGGTGATCTAGGCAGTTGTTTAGGGCCTATGTTGGCTGGAGGACCTAACTTTGTTATAAAAAAAATGTAAAAAATAATGTCCTGTTAATAAAAGAAAAAAAAGTCCCATAAAAGAGTAAAACAAAACCAGCAATAGGACCTCGCGGGAGACTTCAGTAAATACAACAAGCCCCAAAATGTAAAACAAAATGAACATTAGGGCTTTACCGTATACTTTTGTAGTAAAGCAAGACCCAGAAACTTCAGCTGTAGGACAACATCCGAACGTCATCTATAGTGATCACGGTATAAGTAGGACTTCCACGGTAATCATTTTAGAGGACACTGCGCAGTGGACAACAGTATTATTTATACCTCTGGAGCAAATGTAGAGCCATAAAACTACAAATTACTGTCTCTGGTAATAATAGTGGTATTAGTCCTGTTCTTTAGTTATTTGTATGGCTTGAATCTTAACTGCAGGGAACACATCACTCCTGGTGTTTTTTCAGCAGCTTGCTGTTGTTCCCTTTCTTTCTTTATAGAGATCTTCATACTGCTGATGGGTTACCTTTTTGTAGAAAGAGAGAGTGTGTGTGTGTGTGTGTGTGTGTGTGTGTGTGTGTGTGTGTGTGTGTGTGTGTGTGTGTGTGTGTGGGTGGTGTGTGCAATCCACAGTTAGGAGCACTTTCTAGTTAAGTGACTTTGCTCAGAGTCAAGCCATGAACCTTAATTATAGGGAAGGAAGTGCCATAAACCTCTACACCAACTGCCAGGTCTTGTTTAATTTTCTTTCGTTCTTTCTTTTTGTAAGTCACTGAGAAAAATCGTCAGTGTCAAGTCACAGAGTTTCATAGTTGCATTAATCAGTGTCAGTGATGCAACAGGTAGCACACTTGATTTTGGTGTGGAAGACTTTGGGTTGTCTTCCCACACAGGGTAGATTGATTGATTGCTGACACTACTTGAGTGTGTCCTCCTTTAGATAAGATGCCTAATAACTATTTATCAATTTGCCAGGCATTCCCTACTGCATAGCACCAGCATACTTTTTTTAATGTAACATAGGCAATTTATTCTTCAAGGACAGCAGGCACGAAATTTGTAGATGAAGCACCAAAATGCAGATACAAAACTCCCTTCAAAAACTGATTCACTAAAAAACATGAAAGAAAATGGAGGATCCATGGGCAAGGAGTGGTGTGTTCACTGTAGTTGAGACTCAAGAGGTACAGATAACTAAATGAATAGGACTGGTACCACTATCATTACCAGACATTTGCTACAGAGGTATAAATAATGTTGCTGTCCACTGCACATCGTCCTCTAAAAGAATAACAATGAATGCCCTTTTTTAGCCCATGGTTACTATAGATGATGTTAGGACATTGTCCTACCGCTGATGTTAGTGGTCCTTGCTGTATTCTAAAAGTCTCCTACGAGGTCATCTTCATTAGTCACAGTTCTTTTTAATGTGGAATTATTCAGATTACTCCTATCTCCATAAAGACTGCGTATATTGGCTGATATTTGTTGGCTTATAATGAAAGCAGTTTGAGTGGTCTTTTAATGTTAAAATGTTCTGAAATGGATAGTTTTGTCATTATTGCTTCATACACTTGGCTTCTCTGCTTATTGGAAAAATGTTCAGAACTACAAATATAAAACAAATAATAAAACAAACAGTACTATGAAAACTAAAGTCCCTTCTGTAGAAACAATAATTAACATCTAACTAAACAACAGGAGGGACACCACAGCACAAAACATAAACTGTTTATTATGCACAAATAAGATTAGCGCTTTCGAAAAAGATTTCCTTCATCAGCTCCATCAAAGAAAACCTACATAATCTTGATATATCTAATTCAAAAATAAAAACACCAATCAAAATGTTAAAACCATTAAATAAAACCAATGTCAACATGAATTAGACATTAATCAATGTTACATCACTTCCTGTTACATCTGTAAGCTGCAGACCTAATTCAGTAAACATACAAACGTTGCATATAGCAACCCAGCAGTAAAAATACAGTTGATAAATCATTCATATAGGTATTCACAAACAAAACCTCTGTTACAACAATCATAGTTGTATTTATATATTCATAAACTGCAAGCTTTTAAAATTGGTTTAAGAGGAATAAAAGCATTCAGACCAGGATAAACATCCACACATAGATCCGCTATCCAATTAGTTTCTTTCACCTCAGATGTATTAGAAAAATCTCCCCCTCTAAAAGTGTTTCTAACTGTATTAATCATCATAAAGGAGAATGTGTGACCAGAGTGCTGTTGAAGTTTTGGAATAAAGCATTACATTGTAATTGATTGCATATAGTACCCAGATGCTGCAAAATACGTTGTTTCAGCATCTGATTTGTTTTCCCAACATAAAATCTTATACACTGTTCACATTTAGCAATATAAACCACATTTCTTGTGGTGCAACACCCATATCCTTTATAGGAATAACATCTCTTAGTAATTGTATGTAAAAAAGGTGTGTGCCTTTCTTATTACTCACAGGCATACTATCACCCCTGTCAATAGATTTATAACACAGCCAATCTTTCAAATTCATGTTCCTTTTATATACAAATTTCGGTGAAACTCCTACAATATCCTTAATTCTATCATCTGTCAGAAGTCATTTCCAATTATAGCGTACTATGTCACAAATACTTTTACTATCACTGCTAAAAACTTGGGGCACTCTGACACTCAAGGAGCCAGCAGTGTTCCTGTCAGTATTGCCCTGATGTTTGTTAGAAAACCATGGTTTCCCCTTCTTCTTCGCATACCATCAAAACCATTCACACATTTTTTAATCTCATCTAATTCATTAATATCAATGAACATTTTATATATAAAAACACATATAAATGATATAAGAATGAATTACAGTGATAACATGATTATACACTAATGAAAAAATAATGTAAGTAAAATTTTTACTTGGAGCTATATAACAAACTGGTATTCCCAAATGGTCACCCATCCAAATAGTAATAAAGCCTGATCCTTCTTAGCTTCCAGAATCAAACTAGATCCGGCACCTTTAAGGTAATGTGGCTATAAATTAATACAAACCAAAATGGTTTACCACATGTAGGCACCAGCTAGCTACATGTTATAACTTTGATGCCCTCAGTTTCAAAATACTGAAAACAGCAATGTCATCATTCATGCCAGAAATCTGAGCTGCATTCAGTAGTACCTGCCACATTCATTCCTTATAGTTTAATGTGTCCTCTCAATTCCTTCCCCTGGGAGAAATGTCACCTTTATCTATAAAGAAAAACAAAAAGCTTTTAAAATGGATACACTGAAGTAAATGCTTATAAAGTGTCTTACTAATAACTTTCTTTATATCATTCCAATGCTCATATATCTTTTGGCTCAGATGCTTCCAGTTTTGCCCACATAGAACGCATCACACATTTTGCTTATAAACTATAGCTTTACTTTTACAATTACTTGTTTCAGGGCAAGAGGTGGTCTGTGGTTGGTTAGCTACAAGAAGTTTAAGATATTCCATTTTTAAATGTTCCTCTAGAAAACCCAGTCTAAGAGGGAGATCTCTTACATAAGTGAGAGACTCCTGACACACTGAAATATTTTTTACAAAGATATGCAAGTTATCTAAAAAAAAAGAAAAAAGTGATTACCTTCAAGTCTGCAATAGACTATCACTGGATTTAGGCACTTTCTGACTATCCTTGGAGTAGAGAATAACCCAAAGAGTAATGCAGAGAAATAAAAGTGCATTTCACACACACAAACATTCTAGCTATTGGAATTTGATGATTGCCATCTTTTAAATCTAAGGTTACAAAAAAACCCCAAAAAACAAAAGGGGAAATAAAATATAACAGTTTGTGAAGGAATAGGATTTTGAAATTTGGAACTTCCACAAAATGGTTAAGAAAGGAAAAAGCCAGGACTGGTCTCCATGAAGCATCTTTCTTTGATGCCAGAACCATCCTAGAATTTATTTTATTTATTTTATTTGTAGATGTTTTCTGGGATAGAGCACTGATCTCTGAGGACCTTTTTCAGACTCAGCCCAGGACCACTGTCTGGTTAAGTGACTTTCTCAAAGTCACACAGTTAAGCAATGGATGCTGAGAGACTCAAATGTTGCTTAACCTTAAACTTGCCAGAATAAAAGTGTTTCCCTGCAAGGGGGAAAGAGGGACAGGTTGTACTACCCCTAGAGCCAGCAAACGCTGAAAGACAAGGGAAAATAAAGACATTTGATCTGAATAATGAGGATGGAAGGGTAAGAGCCTGAATAAAGCCCTGAGCTAAGCCCAAACATTTTCCCTATTTAGGGAAACAAAGACAGGGATGATAAATGTTTAACTTTTTGCTTCTTTTAAACAGACAACTCCATATAAGCAACTGACTCATGAAGAGGACAAAATCCAATGAACAGGCATCAAAGTCCAGCCACGCAGGGAAGCATTCCTGCTCCTTTCCCTGAGTCCAACAAGAATCATTCTCCTATGGCCACAGAGGACACTAAAGTGACTGCAGGGGATGTCTCTAAAACTCTGTGTCAATTGTCTCTGAAGGGAGTACACAGGAGGAATCCAAAGGAAAAATAGTGGCCTGAGAAACCTGAAATGGCCATTGCAGGATCATCCATCTGCAGATGAGGGAAGGAAAGAGCCTGCTGAACTGGCAAATACTGCATAGAGATTTGATTCTATTTGTGTCCAGAGGAAGAAAGAACCGAGGGACTGGGAAGCTGTCCCGTGGGTAAACTAAGCAAGAAGCATGAAATGCGGCTATCAATGTCAACAACAGTCTGCAAACAGGTAAGCATCGAAAGGTAGTGCTTCCACAAGTCTACATAGTGGCAAACACAAATATACCTGTGCCAGCTCCTAAAGGTATTTAAGTGTTAGACACAAAAAGTAAAGTAAACTTGTTTAAAAGTGAAGTTTATTTTACAAAAGGTAAAATAGAACTTAATGCTTCACTGACATAAATTTTTTCAACAGTCCTCAAAACAGTACAATCTGGCTACAAATAAACAGTTCTTTTCAAAAAGAATTGTTGCAGTTAAAAAAAAAAATTAAAAATGGAAGTATTTTCCCTGAAGGGAATTTATCTGCCCAGCTATGAATGCATATTAACCAATCATTAATCCTCAAAAGCCCACAGAAAAATGTTCTTTGGTGGCTAGAAAGCTCTGGAGGGTGTAGCACCCAGGCAACTGATTTTTACCAGCTGTTTTCAAGCTGTCAACAGTCTGGGTGTATGGAAGTTGCCCTTAAGCTTTGGAAGCTGATCAGCTGTTATATTCTTGACAGGATATAACCCATATGGCCTAAGCTACTGCAGCAGTAATGATCTGCTGAACATCAAAGGGTACTTGTGAACCTGGACGTGCAAAACAAGCAATAATTAGTGCAATCAACAACTGGTGTGAATCTCAATAAACCAAGTCCTCATAAAAGCAAAGACAAATGCTAGTGTACTGTAGTCATTACAGCTAATCAATGATGTTTTTAAGCTTAAAATATATGTTGATATTTTTATTAATGATAATGAAAGCCTGCTTTACAGATTTTTGATAATATAATATGTTAAGATATCAAATATACTGGGTGGGTAAACAGAACCTAGATAAAACAATTTTATAGAGGCTTGTTACTAGCTGTAGGGGTGTAGCATAAGGAAGTGAAGTTATATAATTACTTAAGGACTAATGCTGTGTTAAATAATTTCATTGGGGGTCTCAGCCATTGAAACATTTTTGCTTGCTCACTACAGATAATTGGCAATTTGGATAATGTCCACTAAGTATAAGCAAAGGGTTGGGTAAATGTGAAAGCTAGACAAGAATATCTACAAAAGGGGGCGGAGCCAAGATGACTGATAGCAGAATTTTCTCAGAGCTCCATGAAAGTAAAATAAAAACAGGAAATAACTTATTGTATTTTAGCAAAAATACTTAGAATTGATAAATGAAATTATAAACTATATTATTAGTAACTTTGGTGAACCTAGGAAAGTTTTTGTCCTGTCAAATTATGAAGGAGAATATATCACTTGTGGAGATGAGCACTTCGAAGACTTCTCATTCTGATATGACTTTAAAAAAAGAAATGCAACTTGTGACATCTGCTCTACAAGAACTCTCACTAAAAATGGATGATTTTAAATAGAATTTACAAAATTTCAAGGAAAACTGTCAGAAACAGATTCTCTCAAGGCACTTATACAGCAGCATCAATCCAAAATAAACTTACAAGCATCCCTGAATCATCTTGATGGAAGACTGAAAGAAGAAGAAATCCAGAAAGATTTCCTCCTCAAACAAACACTTGGCTTCTCAATAAAGTGGATGATCTGGAAAACAGGGAGAGAAGGTCAAACATAAGGACTTTTGGCATCCCTGAGACAGCTGAAGGAGAATATATCATTTCTTTCCTGACCACCTGGATTCCAGAGATCTTAGACTTAAAGGAATGTTTTTCCTTTGGTATCAAAAGGGCTCATAGAGCTTTAGGAAAATCAGTGTCAACATCCTCCTTTACTCCTCCCAGATCAATAGTCATAAAGTTTCTATTTTACTTGGACAAAGAGTTAGCCCTAAAATCTGCCTGGAGGAAAAGTCCATTAAAATATAATCAAAACCCAATTAGGTTTGAAAACGATTATTCTACTAGAGTTCTGGAACAGTGGAAAAAAGATTGGCCATTAATAAAACTATTAAAGCAGAATAACATTAAAACCCAGCTTGTCTTTCCTTCCAGAATAAAAATTCTATATCAAAATGCAATGAGATCCTTCAACACCTTGGAAGAAGCCACTGCCTTTATTAAAAACAATAACATTATTTCCTTACCTGAAGACATGGAATGGGCATCTACATCATTGAAGAGAGTTACTGATAAATTTTCTTGGACTGATGTTAAAAAGAAAAAAACTGAGTCAAAGATTGCTGTTGCCACTAAATCTCTCAAAGCATCTACTGCAACCTGACTCTAATTTGTTTTAAACTTGCTAAATATTCAAATAAGGTATGTCATAAAAGTATTTTCCTTTTTCTTTCATTTAATTTTTCCACCTTTTATTGTTCATATACAAATTAAATAACTGATTTTTTTCATAAATCGGGTCTCTCTGGCATTTATATGCTTGCATGTTTTATGGCACAAGGTTTTTTAAATGGTTGCTATTTCTATTTTCTGTAGAGTTTAGTGTTATAATTACTGTTTGTCTCCCATTTGCAACAGACTTACTTTGTTCAATAATATGAACTACTCTGTGTTTCCTGTATTTTTACAAGTATGTATCTCTCGTATGTCTGCACAGCAGCAGCAGTTTATTGTTAGCTGTTTGTAGTTGTGTGAGTGCCTCTAAGGTACAGATTGTTCATGTTTGATTTACCTGGTGAGAGCTAATGCTACAGAAAATGACTTTGTGATTAAAATAGAGAGTGATGATATGAATTTAATGGTCTGTACTGCCTAATAAAATGGATGGTTCAGCTGGGCTTTGAATGCCTTTATGCAATGGAAGAGGTATGTTTTTTAGAATTCTATTGAAAATACTGTGATCGGATGATTAGATTTTGGCAGTTATATAGGGTTCAGTTACGGGAGAGGATGTATGACACTGAGTTTTTTGTGCGTGTTGTATGGATTGTGGAGTCCAGAGGTGGTTTGTTGACTGTTGGGTGTTAATTTAGTAATTGGAACTATCTGAGGGTCAAACCTTACATTTGTTACTGTAAATAAGCAGACTTTGTGATTCAGTTAGAGCGGGGTCAGGAAACTGTATTGTGTAGCATGCTGAGCGGGAAAATGTCAATATGCAATTTAAGAAGCAAAGCTTTTTTACTTAGCTCGTGACATTCTGCATTATCTGCAATTAGATCAGACTACATTACATTTAGTGTGTACATGCAAGTCTAATTGTGGAAGTCAAGACTGATTGGTCAGTACAGCATAGTGGGCTTCTCTCATATGAATTACGAGCTACACTGTCTGCAAACATATTCACTGTTCCTTTTTATAGTTGTGATCATATTTTTGTGGTCAAATATATACAGAAATGTTATTTTTTCTGCAAACAGTTAATTTTAGGCTTTATTTCTAGTGAATGCACTAGATTATTTATAAATAGCTCTTTATGAATAATTTTCCCCTGCAGTTAACAAGTGTTTAATATAGACTTATACATATGCAGGAAATGCTTATGGCTAATGACAATAACTGTAAGGATACTGGCATATTATACTAAACCCTGGGCAATATATGTGTGAATAATTTGGACTGAATTATAATTATAAAGCATTTATTATGATGAAGTTCATACTGTATCTTAGATATTATTTTATATTTCAGATGTCATGTTCTCACTAGTTATAAAGTCATGGTCTTTAGTATATTAGTTCTTTGTGAAAGGGAAAGAGCTCAGTAGTGTTTACAACTTGTGATAACACAGCAAAGAAGTTATGAGTTTCAGTATTACCCTATTATCATGTTAGATAAATACACCTAACTATCTTAATACTGCCTTTGAGTCATTCACTTTTAAGACCTGCTATCCATAGTAAGTTTTATATAAATAATGATTCTACTATTTTTGTCATATCAACAGACACCAGTAAATTATTATTGATTCTTAGTCATTTAAACATTTGATATTCTATAAGCTTAGGAGCTAAATAAAGACAAGTACGTACTATGGAATATTTCCAGTAACCTATGTTAACATCATTTGTGAATGATACATACTCAGCTATGTACTAACACCTAATTCTTGTGATGTTTTCTAGTGGAAGATTGTCATAAGAATTTATAAATAGAGCATGTAAATATAAATAATAAACGATTCTCTGATTTTGTTCTGTCATTCAGGAGTTTTTATAAATAACAACTCAGATCACATGCTTAGGTATATTGGGTAATCATAACATTTAGCAATATCTGCATTATATTGAACTCAGTTTTAATAGATAAGATAGATTTACTCAGATTGTTAATAAAATTGATGTTTCTTTAAAGTATTAAGCACTAAAATCAGATTATATATATTCTAATATGTCTCGTTTCATTAGAGAATAATTACTGTAAAATGTTAATGTTTTAACTATAGTGTATGTATCTATTATTTCTAAAATCTAAGTGGAATATATATCTGATTAGTTGTTTTATTACTACTATAATTATCTTAATTTATAATATATTCTCCATTTTTTACTTTGATTTCATGGGCTCGAACTAACAAAAGTTGACAGCTGGGATAGGTAGTCTAGCAGATTTATGTGAATCAAGTACCATATACGCTTTCCCCTATGGCAATAAAACGCTTTGTAGCTTCCAAATACCAGAAATCCAAGATAAAACGTAGCAGGCAGTTCTTAAACTTCAATAACACTTTTATTGAGAACAAAAAACACAGTGAGCGCTTTCGCCGATAGGCTTCATCAGACTATGTTGTTCAACAGCCTTACAGACATTTAAAAAGCCCTCTTTTGGACATGATTGGTTATTCATAAAAACAATTCAATGTCATCTTAAAGTGCTAGGTACCTATAATTCAATACCTGTTTGTTAAAAACAGCTGTAGTATAGCACAAAAATGATACATATCAAACCTGTCATGCTCCAGATATTGTCATAAACAATAATGTGCAAATAGAGCAAATTCAAAATGGTTATGTGTACATAACTAAACAAATATCTGCATAGCATCTGGAACCCAACTTGTAACACTGTCAAAACATATCCATTTCTCAGTGATAATTGAATCGATCACAACTTTACCATCAGTGATATACCATCAGATTGCATAGAATTAATATTGATAATGATGATTAAAAAATATGTATATAAATAACTATTCTAAAAAAGTTATTAAAAAAACCAATAGTCGACAGATCTAAATAAAAACTTTGCGACTTATTTACAAAGGCAATGACAGTCAAAGTCAATGACAAAAGCAGTGGATATTAGTATGCCCATTTACCATAATGGGCACGATCAAATTCTTCTAAATTCCATAATATCCCACTCTTTCATAGATGTATATACTGTCATAAAAACTGTGCTGGACCATCTTGCATAAAGTTCAACTGTGTACAGTAAATTAATAATGCCTATTGCTAATTCAACCAAGGAAGAAGCATTTCATAAAGATGTCACTTAAAAACATATACCAGCAACTTAAAAATATATAATTTTGAAATGATCCTTCTTCTCAATAAGTTCCCTATACCCATAGGGCCTTGAATATTAAAAAACCTTCAACCTTAAAATCTTGACATCAAGTCAAATATATCAGGTAGACTTCTTATGGACATGAATGTTTGAAAGCCCCCAGCCTTAAAATCTTAACATCAATCCAATAGTATCAAAAAGGTACTAAAAGTGTCCATTCATAATACCAAGGCATATATTATGTGTAAACAATAGGACATAAATTCATCTTGGTCTAAATATTCTCCTGCTCTTCAAAAAAGGTTTTATCTGTACCTTATCATTGAGACCTGGTGGTACATCAGACCTCAGTCTGATGATCCATCTCGTCTCGCATTCTAATGTTCTATTAATGAGATCTCCTCCTCTTATGCCCTGTACTAGTGTCTCTATAACATAAAAGGCAAAAGTATGTTCTATCCCTGCATCTTTGTGATGTCTAGACAGTGCATTAACATCTGAGCCTATTCTAATCTGATAATTATGTTCCCTAATTCGTTCTCTGAGGGTACGATTTGTCTTCCCAATATAAAAGGATGAACAAGATTTACAGGAAGCCAAGTAAACAACATTTCTGGTTTCACAATTGCTGTTAGTATGAAAAGAGTATCTACGTGTTGTCTTTGGATGTACAAATTCTGTATTCAGACTAATGTAGCTACATTGATTACATTTACCACAGGGTTTGGTGTTCGTAACATTACCTGTAGTTATATCCCTTCTGTATGTATATTTGGGCTTGCAAAGTAGTCTCTTTAGATTCGGAAGATTTCTATATGTCACTTTTGGTTTGGGACCCACTACCTTACTCACTTCCCTATCTGAGAGGAGAATGTCCCAGTGTTTATGTAGTGCTTCCACTACTTCAGAACTCGTCCTACTAAAGGAAATGGTAGCCCTGACTGTGTCAGTGGATGTGCTTATATCCTCTATTCCTTCTTGTTGTTCTAAGAAGTAAGGTCTAGCTTTGTTAGATCTCATTGTGTCCACTTCCATGATAAACTCATTAATTTTTTGTTCATCATAACCCCTATCCAAAAACCTCTTCTTGAGGTCAAAAACCTCTGCCCTATAATTCTCCTCACAAGGATTCAACCTTGATGCCCTCATAAACTGTCCTTTTAGGATGTTATTAAAGACATATGAGGGATGCATACTTGTCCTGTGTAGCAAGTTGTTTCTATAACAACCCTTTCTATGGATGGACGTATTCAGCAAACCATTTGTTAATCTGCTTATTTCTACATCCAGAAAGGAAATGTTGGTTCTAGAGAAATTTAGAGTAAATCTCAAAAAATTAGTAGAGGTGTCCAAGTAATTAACAAAACTGTGTAGGGAATCTTCATCCCCTAACCAAACTAAAAAGAGGTCATCCACAAATCTGCAGTACATCCCTGCATATTGCTTGTATAGATCATTTTTACACATGTACCTATCTTCCCACGTAGCCATGACCAAATTGGCGTAGCTATTGGCACAAGGTGTGCCCATAGCTATGCCATCAGTCTGCAGGAATAGATCATTATCAAATACAAAAATGTTATTCATTAAAATTGTCTCAAGATACAAGGCCACTAGGTCCACTTTCTTATTTGTAAACTGTGAGTTTGTACGCAGATACTCTAATATATAGTTAATACCCACCTCATTAGGGATCACTGTAAATAGGCTCACCACATCTAGGGTCACTAACAGAAAAGGTTGGTCATCCCTCAATTTTCTTGTGAACGTATAAAGGTCCAAAAGGAAATGTTTACTATCCTTAAGTATCCTGGTATTCTCATCTACCAAAGGTCTTAAAAGATTCTCTGTATATACTGAAAGGGGTTCCGTGACCCAACCCTGACCCGCTACTATCGGTCTCATGGGAGGGTCTGTAAGTGATTTATGGACCTTCGGAAGCCCTTGAACTATCGGTATAACAGGGTCTTTTACCTTAAAAAATTCATACAACTCCTTAGTAATATCTGATGACATAAAAAGATCATCTAGCATGTAATATACACTAAAGACTTTATCAACTACTGTTTGTAGATCTATTCTATGGTTAAGGTACAGATAAAACCTTTTTTGAAGAGCAGGAGAATATTTAGACCAAGATGAATCTATGTCCTATTTACACATAATATATGCCTTGGTATTATGAATGGACACTTTTAGTACCTTTTTGATACTATTGGATTGATGTTAAGATTTTAAGGCTGGGGGCTTTCAAACATTCATGTCCATAAGAAGTCTACCTGATATATTTGAAATCTGATTAAAGGACAAGGAATGAGGGCCTCCAGATTAAATCCCACTATGGATGGTTTGTGGAAGAGTTGGGCAATTTATAGAAGAAGTTATTAGTCATGGGGTATTGCCTTGGCGAGATTAATAGACACTGGTCTAATATAGATCAGTTAAGGTCTACCACAGCATGTCCGTATTTTGGACCAGTATGTGAGGCAAGTGCAATTAGTGGTAATGAACCCAGAGTGGGTTTAGGTAAAACTAGGATCCCTCTTTTTTATACTAGTGATTATAGAGATATCACAAGTTTATTTGCACTGCACTGGCCTATTTTACAGGTAGATGACAATATAGGTAAGATCGTAGGTGATAACCCTAGGTTTTGATTTAAGAACAGGAAAGATTTGAAGAGGCTACTTTGTCATAACAGTGGTTCAAGTACCATGGCTTTTACCCCTGGTTTTATCACGCCAAGTGGTGACTGTAATTTTTGTTCCTTTATTAACACCTCTGATACTTTTTATCATCCAGATCTCTGTAGAGAATACACTTTTCATGCTCATGCCAATTGCATGACTCCCCATGTTGTTTATTTAGCAGAGTGCATTGCCTGCAGCTCCTTCTATGTTGGTAAGACAAACAGGGTGCTGCGTGACAGAATGACGGAGCACATCTACCGCATTAGAAGGGGTTCCATACACAACGCACTCTGTAAACATGTATTGGGACTGGGACACTCCCATACATTTAACTTTAGGGTCATTGAGACCATTTCTCCCAGTGTTAGGGAAGGTGACATTATTACACACACAACATAGGGAGACTTGTTGGATTATCACCCTTCGTGCAGATAGAGGGAGAGGTCTGAATGAGAGGGCTTCTATTAAGCCCTTATTAAAGAAAAGAAGACTCCAGAAGTAAATAGGAAATAGTAATGGTTATTTATTTATTTATTTGTTTTTTTACTGTTGCACATGAGAACATTAATAGTCCAGTGCATATATTTATATATACATGTATATATATATATATATATATATATATATATATATATATATATGTGTGTGTGTGTGTGTGTGTGTGTGTTTACACATGTATATATTTATACTTATTATATGTATATATTGTTTTATGTTTTTATTTGCATTCTTTGCTTGTGCAGTATTTGCAGGAAATGTGGACTTTCAGCTTTAATTGTTTCACTTTAATTGATGTGCATTTTAATTGATGTATTTTTATGATTGGGTGATACTTTATTACTATGTGTTTAAATGGAGTGCATTTTAGCTTTTTGTATTTGGTCTGATGAAGTTTAACTGCGAAAGCGCTTACCTTTTGTTACAATAAATATCCTGGATTGTTTTTTACTACTGGAAGACTTTGTGACTGTGTTTTTCCTGCCTTGATGCCTGCATTTTCCTTTTGGAGTATTTTGTTTACTGGAAGAATCAGTGACTGTGCCTGATTGTGCCTCATTGCTACAGCAGCTGTATTTCTCTGCTTGGCTTCTGCCTGGTTCATCAGTTGCTTACTTGCTACATTATTTCAGTTATTTATATATTTTTAGCAACTGTGTATTTATCCCTTGGTCTGCACTTTTTTGTTTTGTTTTAGTTATACTTAAGTTTAATAATTTAATTTGGAGTCTGCTTAATTTATACTGGTTCCCGGGTATGGGGGTTGGACTAGCTAAAAAACACTTACCTTTAGAAGTGGATGCAATAAAGTCTAATATTATACTAGGACGTGATTTCAATTGTATTACAGATACTACAGAAACTACAAACAGGAACTCTCCTAGGCTATCGTCCTTAGCCAAACAGTTAAAAAATGGACAGAAATGTTTAAATTAAAAGAACACCTATAATGCATTGGGAGCAAATTCTTTACTCTTCTCTCACCAGGACTATAGGCATGGCACCCAAACTAGAATAGATAAAATTTATATCTCTCACGATCTTTATTCTAAAATTTCGAATTTTTCAATTCCTGTTTGAGATCATAACTCCCTTTTATTAATAATTCACTTGGAATTCAATCCGTTAGTTATCACTTCAAGGATTCCGTCATATATCACAAAAATTAAATATTTTAAATCCTGGATAACTTCTGAACTCCAGTTCTTCCTAGAGATTAATTACGAACCCGAAAAAAACATAATTATGGTTTGGGATTCTCTTAAGGCCTATTTGTATGGTAAAACCATTAGCTGGTACAAAAATAAAATGAATGAATGGGACTTAAGAGTTACAGCAACTCCAAAATCAAATCTTATCTTTTAAATCTAATAAGAACTTACTTGCCACAGACAATAAGAAGAAAATAGAAGAAGCAAATAAGAAATACAATGAAATATTATCTCATAAAACTAATTTAGCTATGGAAAGACTGAAATTAAATTATTATGCTACTTCCCCTAAGCATCTTCATAACCTATCTATGAAAGTTAAGATACAATCAAAAATGAATAATATTGATAGCATCTTTCATGAAGGAAAGAAAAAAAATATCAGACATAGGTGACATTCTGGAGGCTTTTAATTATCCTTATGCAGAACACCATAAAGATAAAACAAGTGCAAATGAATTTAAGAAATTAGAAAATATAGTTTCCAACATAAGAATTCCTGAGGAACTAAAGCTAGATTTACAAAAACCTATTTCTCAGAAGGAAATTATAGACAGGGTTAAAAGAAGTAAGTCTAATAAAGCACCTGGAATAGATGGCTTAATTATCAAAATTTATAGATTGTTCCCCTCTTCTATAATCTCTCTCCTACATAAAACCTTTCCTGAAGTTCAAACATTAGCAAAAATTCTTCCTTATTGGAGATATTCTCTAATTTCCCCTATATAAAAAGAGAATAAAGACCCTAATCTTTGTAGCTCATATAGACCAATTTCTTTGTTGAATAATGATTATAAACTATTTATGTCAATTATGGTCAACAGATTGAAAATACCCATATCTAAAATAATTAATGAAGACCAAACTGGTTTCATACATAACAGGCGTACACAGGATAATATTAAAAGAGAATTAAAACTAATAGATTACCTCAACAGAGAAAACAATGAAGCACTGATAATAGGCCTAGACATTTAAAAGGCTTTTGACTCCTTAAATTGGAATTATTTAATTAAAGTCTTATACTTATTTGATTTTCCTCCCATTTTATAACACTTGTAAAGAAAATCTATAAAAATAATCTAGCTTATGTCAAAATAGGTCCCTTTACTTCCAAAGCAATCCAAATCACTAGAGGTACTTGACAAGGATGTCCTATGTCCCCTATCCTATTTGCTCTGACCATAGAAATACTTGCCATCTTAATGTGTAACAATGCAAAGATAAGAGGTATAACTATATATGATCAATATAGCTCCAAAATAATGATGTTTGCTGATGATGTCCTACTTACTTTACCCAACTCTAAGGAAGTGTTAGGTGAAGTGGATATAGTAATAACAAATTTTCAAAAAATCTCAGGACTCTCCTTCAACAAATCAAATCAAAATATTTATTACTAAATAAAAAAGGACATACAGGTACCAGTTAATTATATTATTGGAAACCAAGTTTTAGCTTTAGACTATTTAGGAATAGTCTTAGGTCAGAATATAGGGGGAACTTTACAGTTCAACTATGCCAGAACCATAGACTTAATCAAGACATTGATAAACAAATGGAATAATATATTTATAACATTTGATGATAGGTTACAACTGATAAAAATGGTTTTGTTACCCAAAATATTATATATAGTACAGGCTCTTATACTTTCACCAGAAATTACTTAAATTCTGATGAAATTCCTATGGTAAAAGAAATAGAGTGGCATATACTCATCATAACAGAAAATGGAAATGGGGGGGGGGGGAGTTAAAATTCCCAGAGACTGATAATTATATAAAGGCATCTATAAATAAAATAGTGATAGATTGGATAAAGCCCAGATATTCTTCCAACTGGAAACAGTTGCATTCCATAATATTAATGAATGAAAATTATTTATCAAAAAATGCTTTAGTAACTGATAAAGATAAGATATGGCACTATTTAAATATAAACTTACAGTATAATACAACAAAATTAACTAAACTAACACTAATAAATCATATTTTTGATGTTTTTAGGAAATTCATTAACACAAACTTAGATATAAAACTGCGGTATAAATTTTTAATACCATTTACTATTACAAGAGATTTCACTGATAAAATACGTAGAGGGATTTTTGGATCATGGGAGACTAGGAACTTACTTTGTTGGTTGCAATGTATAGAAAACCAACACGCTTTGAACACACAACATATATTGTCAACCTATGGCCTATCTTGTAATGACTGGATATTTCAGAGTGTCATAGCATACACTAAGGATCTGTGTAGAATAGTACACTACTCATCCTTCAAAACCGTACTGAAAATTATAATCTGGATTTTTGAAATCTTATATAATAAAACCAATATTAAGAATGAATTATCATATCTATACTTTGTTTATAAGACAGCTCCTAAAGATTCTTACTGGCAATATCTAACTAAAAGGTTTCAAGTATCGTTATCAATGGAAGACAAAACAAACATTTTACTTTCAGTCAAACTAATGTCCTATTCACAATTCTGGAGGATTTGTCATTGCAAATTTCTACACAGATCCTTTTTGACACCTGAGAAACTTTCAAAAATAAACTATTCAAACAATAAGTTATGTTGGAGATATCACCTGTCTACTAATGCTGACTGGTCTCATGTTTTTTATGACTGTACTAATATTAAACCATATTGGAACAAGATTAACAATTTTTTAAGCAGTCTATACAGATATATTAGCTTTGACAAAGCCTTTAATTTTATTAAAAGTAATTAATAGTAATCATATGAAGAAAGATGACCTGTATTTGTTGTGGACCATGTTAGCAATAGCCAGAAAATGTATAACCAGAAGATGGAACCTCTAATGTAGCACCCACAATGGAGGAATTCTTATCTTCACTGAAGAAATGCATACTAATGGAGAAAAGAACTAAAGAGCTAAGAACTTTTCCTAAGCCACTGGTTAACAGTCCGTGGAGGAAAGTTTTGAACTTGATTGATACCTTACAGATGGAATCAAACTCTTCCTAACAACCATAGTTAACATATTAAGTTATTATTTATTTGCATATATTATTATCTAAATCCTTCCTGTCAGGCTGAATGTAAATATTGTAAATAGTTTTTGAATGTTATGAATGTATTAAATTACTGTGTCATTTCATCAAAACAAAAATCATTTGAGGAAAAAAAAGAGGGTCTATATTATACGCTCGAAGGTTAAAAACATCGAACACCATATGGTCGACACCATATGGTCGATGTCGTCAACCATCAAACTGATAATAACAACTCCCAAAAAAAGACAAAAGTACCCTAACAGGTTTAAGCAGGAGGGCAAGCCCACCTGTAGCCCCCACACCCCTCGCTACTTAAATATAACAATTCCAAGACCACACTACATTGCAGTAAAATGGAAATCTCCCGTTACTGAGATTTCCGTTTACACATTTGACATTCTCAGCATTTGCTATTCCCATGTCGACAATATCAGATTCGATATTGTCGGCTTTCGAAAATATAATATAGACCAAAAAAAATAATATCTACAATAATGTGAGTTATTTAGGGGTCAAAATAAAGAAAGCTGTATGAAAGAAAAGTAAAAGAAAAAGAGACTAAATGCACTTAGATGCTAATTATGGTGACTACAGTGTGTTTGGGACACTTGGTCTTCCTGAAAAATGTGTGAATGTGTGTAAAAAGAAAGGTGGAGATTAACAGTTAACCATTTCTGTGTAAGTGCCTTTCGGCTTTTCCCGGTTAGGGGTCACCACAGTGGATCACTGGTCCACTTATGATTAGCAGTGGGTTTTTATGATGTTGAGTCGCCAGCCTGGTGCCCAATTTTCAGAAAAGGCACACACACTCATGCACCTACCTGTGTGCCTTTAAAGTTCAGTCAATCGCAAGGAGGACATGCAGACTCCACACAAAAGACACTCAGCTGAGAATCAAACTGGAGAGCCTCTTGCATTTGTAATAGATGAAAAATGTGATGGATTTTCAGTGGTGCCTGTAGACTTGGAAACGGTGCCAACAATGTCTATAGAAAATATTACATATGGACAGCCGTTGCTTCTTTCACTGCTGCTGGGATGCTTAATGTAAGATGGAAGGGGATGACACTGATTAAACAGGTTCAAGAGGTACTTAGGAATATAAAGAATAACAGAACAAGAGTAACAATGTCGATAATGGTGGATGTAAGAACAAATTAATTTGGAATATGGAAATTAAAATGATACTTCTGGAAGGCACAATGGATGATGAATAAAGTGAGCTGCTGGTCAAGAACAGTGACCACAAAGGAGGAGCATACTGGGATGGCATGAAAGGGAGTGCATCATCTATTATCTTAAGGCAATACAACAGGAAAAGACTGCCGGTTTAGCTGGTTGAGGGTATGTGAGGAAAGATGGAATGAAGCATTGTGACTAGTAAAGTGACAGGTGATGACAACAGATTATGAAAGGTGACAGATATAAGAAGTGACGATTAAGCTTAAATGAAACAGGTAGCAATGGAAGTGTGACAGGAGTTATTCAGATATAAACTGGAGATACAAATTGCTGAGTTATACAGATTTTGTTTCTGTTCAATGGGATAAAAAACAAACAATGTTTGTTCATAGGTGTACACTAGGTTAATGACCACCAGGGATCTTATAGCCTAGCCATGCAACCTTAATGTGACCCACAAATTTGATTTATATAGGGGGTAATTCACTGACTGTCTCTGTCCATCAGAGACATGAGCGCCAAACCAAGGGTGAATTTCCGATTACCCATACATTGGTCCAAGTTGCATATAAATAGCTATAGGGATAGGGATGCACTCTGCTTCACATATATGGGTAGCCTGTTCAACAGAATGAGAATTCTCTGAGAAACATATGTCTCTCCAACATGTCCTATTTATGTCACAAACAAAATTTAGGTCTTTAATCTAGTAGTTCTGATGCTGTTTGTTTTGTACATATGCAAAAGGTTCATCAAAATAGGGCCCGCGAATGTCTTGTACACCAGGCAATCATCACCTCTCAGAAGTCTGTATGACACCAAATAAACAGAAAAGACTTTGAGGTGATCAGCATAGGACATTGTGTTTACTCCCTCTATTCTTTTTGTAAGGAACCCTTGTAGACATTTCAGTTGCTGCATGTGTCGAGTCAGGTACAGACCAAAGGGGACATTATACTTTATTATGGGCCTGATGAGGGCCAAGTACAGTGGTATGATGACCTCTCTGGACTTAGATGCCATGCACTTGCTTATAAGATGAGCAACACAGAAGGATTTTCTTACTACCTTGCACACATGTTGGTCAAAGGCTAGATTACTATCTACATGAATTTCCAAATGCCTGACTAGTGAATCAACTTTTAGTTGTGCTTTATTGATGAAGTAGTTACCTGAGGTGGCTGACTTCCCAAAAGGTACTATAGGTTCATAGGTTCATACTAGGTTATCTGCCCTAGGGCATTTATAAGCCTAGCCAGAATGTGTTTGGCTTTCGCCACCCATTTTAAATTTATTTTGCTATGCCCCTTTTCGAGGTTAGTATACTGTGCCTCTGTCTAACAGTGACATAGAAGTGATACCTAAAGTAAACCTACGATCTCCCATCCACTCATCAAGATTCCTCTTGAAGAGAGTCAATGAGGGACTCTGCCTAACCTGGACTGGGATTTTATTCCAGAGTGAAGGGAGCCTCTGGGTTATGAATCTGTCCCTCCAGCATGTCCTATTTATTTCAGTGCTGAGGTTCAAGTCTCTCGAGCGCGTAGCTCGATGGGATTTAGATTTTCTGAGGTGCAGCATGTCCATTAATTCCGGGTTGGACATGGCTTTATACATCAGGCATAGATCGCCTCTGAACAGGCGGTATGCCACTGAGTAGAGCTGGAGTTTCTTTAACCAGGCAGCATATGGCATCTGTTTGAGCCCTTTGATCCTCTTGGTGAGGTACTTTTGGGGTCTTTCCAGTTGCTGCAGGTGTCTGGTAAGGTACATCCCAAAAGGGGCATTGTACTCAATTATGGGCCTGATGAGGGATGAGTTAAGAGGCACGATGACCTCCCCTGATCTAGATGTGAATTCCTTCATGATTAGGTGGGCTATATAAAATGTTTTTCTAACCACTTTGGCCACATGGTTGTCAAATGAGAGATTGCTATCAACTTGGATCCCCAGGTCCCTAATTACTTCTTCTGTACTTAATGGATTACCACCTATGTGGTAATTTGTGGGCACTTTGTTTTTGCCAAAGGGGATGACTATACACTTTTTGGCATTTAGCTTGAGGCCATGGCTCTGGCACCAGTTGTCTGTTTCTATGAGGCCCTTTTGGAGGATGCTTGTGTCGGTTGGAGAGTCGATTATGGCGCCCAGTTTGCAGTCATCTGCGAACTTGGTCAGCCACAGTCCTTCCGTGTTGGCCTGTACCTCCGAGAAATATATACCGAACAAGAGAGGTCCCAGGACTGAGCCTTGTGGGACACCACTTGTAACTGGTTTGGAGTCTGACATGGCTCCAGCAATTCTAACCATGTGGGTTCTGTCCTTGAGCCAGTTTGCAATCCATCTAGTGACATAGGGATTTATATTTAAGCTGGTGAGCTTATCTATAATGCCCGAGTGGGGGATTGTATCGAAGGCTTTTGCGAGGTCCAGGTAGGCTGTGTGTGGACCACCTTCCCCTCATCAATGGCCTTGGTGACTGTTTCAAAGAAATCAACCAGGTTTAAGAGGCAGGATCTGCCCTTAACAAAGCCAAACTGGGTAGAATCCATTGTCTGTAGGTCCCCAATATCTTTATTTATTTGGTCCATGATGATCCTTTCCATAGCTTTGCAGACCAAGCTAGTCAGGCTTATGGGGCGATAGTTTCCAGGATCCGTTGAGGCACCACCTTTATGGAGAGGGACCACTGTTACTGTACGCCACTCTTTGGGCACATATCCTGTAGTAAGGCTGAGATTGAAACCTCAGATCTGCCCAGCCAAAAAATCAGCCACCACTGGACTGGGAAAAAAAAACTTTATAAAAGGAAGGAAAGGAAGAAGGTGAAAACCTGATGAAGGAATATATGCACAGAATAGCATATACCTATATATAATAGAGGTGGTAGAAAGAGAGTCACAATCAAAACTCTCTAGGTCTGTCCAGGCTTTCGAACGAACCCAGCAGCAAGAATGAAGGCGAGATGGACAACTTAACATCAGTAGTTTTATGTTTGGGTTTAGCTCTTCTTGGAGTTCATGTAGGACGCAGCCCGGGACACCGTCTGGTCCCATTGATGCTGTGTTTTTTGCTTTGGAGAGGGCTGGTCTTACCTGAGCATCTGAGATGTCAGGAGGGCCGCACTCTGCTGGGATAGATATTTGCCCTTTTGGTGGGGAGGGGGGGGTTTGCACCAAACCTGTCAGCTAGGATGTTGGCAATGTCTGTGGGTTCGGTGTATTTTTTGTCATTTTGGACTAATTCTGAGCATATCTGGGAATTACCACCCAGGTTCCTAACATAACTAAAGAAAGCCTTGTGATTATCCTTAGTGTCCTGTGCAATTTTTCTCTCGAAGCTGGCCTTAGACAATTTTATGAGTGCCCGTAGTTTTTTGCTAATACTGATCAGTGATGCCTTCCCTTTTTGGGATTTTGCTCTGTCATTTAGTAGCTTCCTCCTTCTATTGTATAGTTTGTTTATGGCTGGGGTCCACCAGACAGGACGTCTGCCTTTGGAGGATTGGGTCTTGGTTTTATTTGGGATCGCATGATCCATGCATTCCTGAAGGTGTTCATAGAATGCGTTTATAAAGGATTCTGCGGTCTGGGCCATATTTTCCACATGCCTGGGGGCTTTGAAGGATTCCACCTCGGTTTTGAGGAGTGTGAAATTTGCTTTAGAGAAGTTTTTCACTGTGGTTTTCTGGGCAGGGGGTGGGGTCGGGATGTGAATATCCAGTGAGATTAGTTTATGGTCTGATCTTACCAGTGAGGGATACACTTCTGGTCTGGAGCATAGAGTCCCCATGTTGGTGATGATCAGGTCCAGTATGTTTTCCACTCTTGTGGGAGTGGTAACAAGTTGTTCCATAGCATTTGAGTTTATAAATTCTAGGAACCTTTGGGCTAGGGTGTTGGAGCTAGAGTAATGCTCCCAGTCAATGTTTGGGTAGTTGAAGTCACCCAATATAATGGTGTTTGGAGAGACCTTCATATTTTCCAGTGTTCTCAGGAAGGCCAAGTGGGGTTCCTGGGTTTGGGAGGGTGGTCTGTAGCAGGCTATAAACTGGAAGGCAGTTTTACCCACTGTTAGTTGCACATGGATAGTCTCTGATGCTTCGTGCTTTGCCACCAACCTGGAGGTGTGGGTATCTTTGATGAATATCTATACTGCACTATACTGTACTATACTGCATTTATAGTACGGTACTATAATGCATTCCTCAGTACTGAGTTTTAAGCCATGGTTTTGGCAACAAGTGGTTGTCTGTGTTAGACCTTCCTGAAGGCTGTTTTCATCTTAGGAGGATTCAATGACTGCTCCCAGTTTGCAATCATTTGCAAACTTCATTAGCCAGAGGCTTCTGACATTAGCTTTGACATGCAAGAGGTAGATGCCAAAGAGGAGTGGGCCTACCACAGAGCTGTGGGGGACTCCACTGTTGACCAGCCTCTTTGTGGAGGTGGGCTCACTGATTCTAACCTTCTGGGTCTTATAAGTGAGGCAGCTAGCTATCCATCAAGTTATAAAGGGGTTCCTTAAGTTTGTTGCCAATGCTTGCATTAAGTATTGAATCAAATCCTTTAGCCAGATCTAGCTAGGCAGTATGGAGTGTTTTCCACTCACCCATTGCCTTAGTGACCTTTTCAAAGAAGTCCACCAGATTCAATAAGAATGGCCTTCCTTTGACAAAGCCAAACTGGGATGGATCCAGTGACTGGAGGTCTCTATGTCCTTTTAATAATTTCCACAATTTTTTTTCCATGGCTTTACAAATAAGACTAGTCAGACTAATGGGTCTATAGTTTCCAGGATCTGTTGAAGGTCTTGCCTTATAAAGGGGGGTGACTGTCATAATCCTCTATTCACATGGCACAAGGCCTGTTTCAAGACTACAGTTAAATAATGACTCCAGAGGTCCTGCTAAGTTATATTTTAGACTGCTCAGGAGGCATCCTAGGATGTTACAGGGGCGCACTGAGGCCATGTTCTTCACTTTACTGAGCACAGCCAGAACATGCTCCCTAGTTACAGTTGGAAGGGTTATGTTTGAGAGTATTTTTGAGATATGGCTAGAGATGATGGAGGGGGTAAACTTGGAACTGAATTTGACTGCTATCAGGTTTGCTATATTGCCAGACTCAGTGAATATGATACCATTAACCACCAGTCTAGTACATTGCTGTGTGCTGCCCTTGAGGTTTCTGACATAGCTGAAGAAGGGCTTATGGTTATCTTTCAACTGGGATGCTATCTTAACCTCAAAGTTGGCTTTTTTTAGCATAATTAGCCCTCTAACTTGCCTTTTTAGTTTGATGGAGAGTTTTTATCTTTAAGGGAATTACTCTTCCTGATTTTGCCATAATTATTTCCTTGTGTTGTATATTCTGTTTAATTTGGGATGCCACCAGGATGGTTTAATTCTAGGGCTAGTACTTCGCTTACTTCTGATAGGTACAGCAGCATCCATGCAGCCACTGACTTGGTTATACTGAGTTTCTGAGGCCAGTTCAGCATAGGCTGTTGTGTTCTTGGGGTGTGAAAGCCCACTGAATTTTGACAAACCATCACTTATTAAAGGTAAGATGCCTTGGAATAGTTTCTAACTGTTACTGATTTTAGTGGGATTGCTGAGTTGATTTTGATTTTGAAGGAGACAGCTTTATGGTTGGACCTTACCAGAGAGGTTGAGACATTGGTGGGGGGGGGGGGGTGCAGCATTCTCCCATATTTGTGGAAACAAGGTCCAGTATGATGGAGCCTCTAGTAGGTGCATTCACTATTTGGTCAATGGTGTTTCTATTTATGAAGTCCAGGAAGATACAGTTGTGTAAGATGAACTTACCATAACAGTAGATATTAAAATGATCACTGCTGCAGTAACCTTACCTATATGGGGTATATCCTGCTAAGAATATAGTGGCCAGCCAACTTCCAGAGCTTCAGGGCATGTTCCAAGTTCCCAAACTGTGAAGTAGCTTTAGCTTAGCTGACTAAAAAGGCAAGATGGGCTAGACCTAAAAGCCTCAAGAAATAGTGACACTTCTTGGGACAGAGCTTCCAAGGACCAGCCACCATTTCTGTCTGAGTAGTTCTAATATTTCACTGAGTAAGACATCCACAAAGGAACTTCTGGAGGACCCCTCCCCCTCACTGATGTCAGTATCCTAAGTTAAGGACACTGGTGGGGAGTAAATGTGCCTCCTTTTGCAATTGTGCTTCCAGTCAACCTTCCAAGAGGGATGTATGGGTGAGGGCTTGAAAATCAATTGGGGGTCTTCAATGTGGACTGACTGAAGGCATTTTGACACTAGCTGCCCAAATGGAAGAGATAGATTAGGATCAGGATCAGGACCCAAGGAAATCCTGTGGAGGAGGGATGGATCCAAAATCAAATGGAAGTCTGCTGCCTAGAATGAGGAGCACTTTCTTTAAGGCTTCAAATGTAGAGACCAAGACAAGACCAGAAACATTTCCCATAGTAGTTGAAGCCCCCCTAAAAGAATTGGTCTCAAAGGTCTGCTCAGCCTGGCTCTGCAGCAGACATGGGAGCCGAACTCTCAAATGGTGAAGCCTTGAGGGAAAAGGATGGTTCCAAGAATCTCATAGTTGAGCTTGTTCCCCCTGGTTAGACGCTGATACCTTGGCCCAAAGATCCATCAAGATCCAAGCCATTCAGAGCCAACTAGATCAGAGAGAACACCAGATCTGAAGAAGATCATGTCTTCTGATCAAATGCTGATATACTCTGGGGAACACTCGGATCCAAAACTCTGACACTAAAGGATGGATTGAGGGAGGGATCAATAATATGATGAGGGGAAGAAACCATTCCTCTGGCCCTGACAGGAGTCAGCATCAGAAAAACCCCAAGCTGGATTTGGATCCTGAGGAACTTCCTCATCATCCTAAAAATGTCAGTGTCTGAATGACTCCTGGAGGACCAAATGCAGTAGAGGATGGAAGCAGTAGAAGAAGGTCTAGAGATTCAAAAACGCCTCTCCTATAGAATGGAGGAATCTCAGCTTGGGCGATATTGGCTCTGGAGATAAGTGTGGCTCTGATAATGGAGGCATACCAGATCTGATGAGGGCAGAGTCTGACATGAAGATCAGATTGAAGGCTTTAAAATCTTTGGTGCTAGAGATGAAGAAGGGGAGACATCTGGTCATTGTTTTTTCAGTTCTTTGGATTTTTCTTTCTCCTTGGCTTTCTCATGACTTTTTTCAGTCAACAACAGAAGAAGATGAAGAGGAAAGAACAGGGGGAACTTCTTCTGCAGAGGCAGAGATGAGCCCCTTAATCACCAATTTGTTCATCCTCTCTGCTAAAGCTCTATGTCAAAAAGCCACACAAATGCCACACTATTGGTCTAGGTGGGAAGCTCCCAAGCCACAGATGCATTTGCATTTGCATCTGAATTTGGTATTTTGTCGTTGCAAGCCACACATTTTTTAAAACTTGAAGGTCTATCCAACATTATGAGAAAACTTGTCTTAACAATAAACTATTAACAGAAACAAAACAGCAACTGCTTTAACCTGAAAAAAAATGTCTACACTAAAAGATATACATTGACACACACAACAGAATCCCAAAAACTATTAGCTATACATGACAGAACTACAGTTACATCTACAACTATTAGACAGGGCACCGACAGGCAAAGAAAGAATAAAAAGGAGAAAGGAAAGAACTTTCCTTATCTAAATATAACTATCTGTATAAATATATATATATGTATATACGTGCACACACACACACACACACACACACACACACACACACACACACACACACACACACACACACACACCTATATATGTGTGGGTGTATATATATATAGATATATATATATATATATATATAAAGAGAGAGAAAGAGAGAGAACGAAATATATGGTTTACCATGAGAAGGTCGAACCAGACTCCATTGAATGATGGAATTACCGACCCAGTTCTGCTGAAATGACAATGTAAACTGTAAATCTCGAAACAGGCTTTAACATGGGTCGAGATGGAGTGAAATTCAAACTTCGACAATGTCAGGTTCGACATTGTTGCTGTTTGGCTTCCGGACTTCGAATGAAGTGGGTACGATTCGAACTTCTAATGCCAAATCGAAAATATATGCATATATATATATATATATATATATATATATATATGTGTATATATATATATATATATATATATATATATATATATATATATATATATATATATATATATATATATATATATATACACGTGTGTGTGTCTATAACTTTTTTTCTTAGGTAAGGGAATGTTGGAATTACAGAAGATAAACATTGAAAAGGAGACAGTGAAAAACACCAAAACAGTCAGCACTTATCTAATCCATGAACCTGGGCAAGGAGATCACATCTGTTGTAATCGAGTGGTAAACAAGATCTGAGGTACCTCTCTCATTGCAGGAGGGTTATGACTAAGAAGAGAAGCCAAAGCACTGGATCAAAAGTCTGAGGGCAACTGAAGTCAGATCCAATATGGATCCAGTAATCCATTTGTTGAGGAATGGATGGAGGAGATAACTTCAGATCATAATGTAGTTTGTACACCAAGAACCTCAAAAGTGTCTACAGCTAGAAGTCACTCAGTCTGACTCTTACACCTTTCATGTGAATATTGACAGAAGATCATCTAATCAACTGGTGCACTCTTTGGTGACCTACATAGCATCATACCTAATTAAAAATATATTCTATCCTTCAAACTGAGCTAGAAGCACACTTGTCCCAGTATTATCTCGACTGTAGTGCTCCCAAAGCAAAGTCCAAAGTGTCTGTGCTGACTGACTGCTTTGCAGCAGGAAAGGAGAAGAGGAGATCTAGATTTAGGGATATTTTCTCTCTCCATCAAGAGATTCTCTTCTGACAAACCCCAGAACTGTCATTTGAAAAGATAATGGGTGTTGGAGCCGCGACCAAAGATACTTCAGATAGCATTACATTTACATTTTTCTCATGAGGAGTCTTGTCAGGGATATCATGAAAACCATAGATCCCATGATAAACAAATTTCTGAGGCATTCTCTTACAGCGACCGAAGTCTAAGGGGAAAACCCTAGAAAAAGATATAGATAAAGATCTACTTTTTTCGAAGAAAAGCTCTTTGAACTGAGGTGTCTAGCACACACCCCAGCAACACATTCCTGCATGATGCAGTCAAAAAAGACTTTTGAATGTTCTCCTGGAATCCTGGTTTGTGTAACAAGTCTCTTGCTCAAGTGAAAGATTCCTGACAAGTTTTTTAAAGGACTGTGTAAAGATATCTAAGTCATTGAAATAAAGAAAAATGTGGATACCCTGTAGCCTGCAATGAGCTATTAAAACAGCTAGATACTTTCTGAACACTCTTGGCACAGTGGATAGTTCAAAGGGTAACTCAAAGTTAAATCTAATTCTACAGTGTTTGGTAACTGCATGCAGACCCATACATGTAAAACAAAGCTAATACTGTATCATAGCTATAGGGTGCTGCTGATTACCATATGCCTTACAGTTGAAGTGAATGGTGAAATGCTTGCTTGTTTGGTAACTTGTTATATATGCCAGAAAAGTTCTTACTCCTACTATATTTTTGTTTTTACGCAAATCCCCTCAGTCTAAATAACAAGTGTCCTGAAGTCTGCCCTACAACTGGCTAAGGTTAATACCTAATACAGTTTTGAACTCCTATGTACTGAAGACTGCTGACGTAGGTTTAGAGGCACCTTTAGTCTGCCCCATAGCGATTTGGCTCCCTCCAAGTATTCAATTTACACTAGTTGCCCTATCATTCTGTGATATTGCATATCCTCATATAAAGCCCTGTATATTGTACTTAATCTCTGCTCTACCACATAACCCTGCACATCACATTCAAAAGCGATAAATTACAGCTAACTTATACCCTGCTAGTTTACAAAATACAGTCTTATCAATCTATACATTGGTGGAAAGTACAGTGCAAAATAGAAAGCATAACTATAAACGTAAGGTAATATTACATACCAAAAGTCAAGCCTAAAGCCTAGGAATACACTGAGTCAGTGTTAGCCCCGCTCCGCTCACCCTCACTGTGCTCGAGCTCGCTCTGCTCCCCTCCCTGCCCCCTAATTCCCACCTGCCCACACTGCCTCTACATTTATAGGTACTAAACCACTCCCCTGTTACACCATTCTATCAGATTTCTCCTACATATTCTGTTCAACTGTTTTATAATCCTATCAGCTTTCAACTAGCATACTTGCTCCACCATCTCTATTTCCTTTAAAGTGACCATCAGATCTTTCTGTTGTGTCATACAATTAACAGATCCTAACTGATGCACTCCTTCCCTCATAATGTTACACTATTCTCTAACACCCATACAGCTGGCAACTTCTGTAATCACCTTGTATGAAAACCAGATGCTTATGCTTATTGATTATCAGTACCCAAATGGCCATACTATCACACCAGATGTAAAACATCCCACCCTTAGCCATACTAATCAAAATGGGTCCAACTCTAAGCTTTGTTCACTTTTCAGCATGCAAACCCCAGGCACATAAGCTCTACAGCCAAACAATATTACAAACTTTTAAACAAACTCCTGAAGCTTACCACTAAGTATAGTCCTAGTCTTATACTTGGTGGTGACATTCACCCCAACCCTCGCCCATCCACCTCTGATATATATACACCCTCTATCTGCCACCTAAGCCGCAAAACTACAATTAGTAGACCTACCAACTCTCTCCTGGCCTGTCATCTCAATATTAGAAGCATCAATAACAAGGTACATGAACTGCATGCACTCCTGGCTGTCCACTCCCCTGAGATTCTCTATCTGAGACCTGATTAAAACCCACCACAACTGACAATAAAGTGTTACTACCTGGGTATAACATTCACAGACTAGACCGTGCTTCCAGGAAAGGGCGTGGGGTAGCTATACTCTACAAATCTGCATTGAATGTGACCATAGATGTTAATCGACCACCTCAAATTAATAACTCAGAAATCCTGGCCACTAAATTGCAAATTAACAAAAGTAAATGCATCAACATTATCTGTATGTATATTCCCCTGGGTAATAATATAGCCACACTCGAAGATACCCTACACTGGATTTCATGTCATTACCCTCAAGAAACCCTATTACTTGGTGACTTTAACATAGACTGGGGCACCTGTTCCTCAGAATCCCCTACCACCTACATCAACCTGCATGCATTTACTCAAATCATAACCACCCCGACCAGGCTAGGTAAACCCAAACATAAAGAAAGCATACTCGACTGGGTACTTGTAAATAGTAACCCCCAACTGTACACTGCTGGTACCCTTCCCGATGACCTGAGTGATCACCTTCTTACTTATATAGTTAATCAAAAAGTCAATATTCCTCATCAATCCTTACTCAGGAAAGTAAGAAACAAAGTAAACTTTGACCTTGTCAAATTCCAACAGGAACTTAACTCCTGTAACTGGTCTAGGCTAAAACACCTCCCCTTAGAAGAGGCAGTTACATATTTTAACAATAGATTTCTTGATATCCTTGACTTGCATGCACCTGCCGTTCTAAGTGAACAAAGGCAAAAACTGCCCCATGGCTGTCTAAAGAATCTAGACTAAAAATTTCAAGCAGAAACAAAATTTGGGCTCTATGGCATTCCACTAAAGACCCCTACAATCATGTTAAATACAGGCAAGCTAGGAACAAGACTAAAAAATCCATTTTACAAGACAAAAAACAATACTACTGTAATTTACAGACCGCAAACCAGAACAATCCTCAGAATTTCTGGGCAGGTCTGAATAATCTACTCCATCCTGGAAAAATGTCTACCCCTATCCTCACCGCTACCATTGATAAATCCCCTGTGGATGTCTCAGACAGTTTTAACCATTTCTTTAAAGAGACAATTCAAGCCCTAGCTAGCTAACTACCTCCCAGCTCCCCTAGCCCTGATAGTACCAATCCTTTAAACCTACTCTCATTCAGCTTCCAACCAGTGTCCACATCACTTATCCATACCGTGCTCAAAAAATGAAAACCCACCACACTCTCAGCTGATCGACTCCCTGCTGAGTACCTTCAAAAATCAGCTGATGCCATAGCCTATCCAGTATCTATACTAATTAACCGCACCATAGCTGAGGCTAAAATTCCCACCATCTGGAAAACATCCTATGTAATCCCACTACATAAAGGAGATTCCTCCACTGAATTCTCCAACTACAGACCAATAGCTATACTTACTCTGCTAGCTAAGATTATGGAAAAATGTATACACAAACAACTCATGCACCACTTAATTCAGAATCACCTCATGGCCAATACCCAACACGGCTTCCGTCCACACCACAGCACAACCACAGCCCTACTAGCATTTACCAATACCATTAATAATAATCGGAACAATAATCAAATATTCTCAGCCCTCTTCTTGGATCTTTCAAAGGCATTTGACATGGTGGATTACCAACTTTTGATTGACACCCTGCAATCTTTCTGTCTAAATTCCAGTGCCATTCAATAGTTTAAATCCTACCTCAGTGGGAGACAGCAGGCTGTTCTCTGGCAGAACAAGCTCTCCAGCCTACTACCTAACACCCTTAGAGTGCCACAAGGCTCCATATTAGGACCCCCTACTGTTTTCCATCTTTATAAACAACCTATACAGTCACCCCAAATGTCAGCTGTATCCAATATGCTGATGATTCCATCCTGATTTGCTCAGACACATCTCCGTCAGAATTAAGGTCTGTTACCCAATCCACCTTTAATACTATAGAAAACTGGCACTCTGAATGTAGACTGTTGCTAAATCCCACAAAAACTAAAATGCTGTTATTCTCTCGAACACAATGGTCCACACAGTTTACCTTCACCATAAATGTAAAAGATGGCACAATAATCACCCCCGACTCCTCTACAAAACTGTTAGGAGTAATAATTGATAATAACCTAAAATTTGACTGTCATATAAACCAAACGATCAAAACCATCAATAAAAAACTTGGGTCACTGTATAGAATAAAAACCTTCCTAACCCCTCCAGCTAAGGTTGCCATGGCTCGCTCCCACCTGCTTTCAACACTTTTATATGCATCCCCCCTTCTCTCTAATCTAAATAAAACTGTACTAAATAGATTCTCAATCTGTTACAATCCCATTGCCAGGTTTGCCACTGGCCTACCTTTTAGAACACACCATTGCATCAACCTTAAACAGCTTGGGTGGCTAGATCTTCCCAGTTTAATCAAATATAACCTTTTGATTATGGCTAATAAAATCCTCTATTATCCAGATAACACACCAGCTCTTAAAAATATGATCACCCCCTATAACAATCCAAGACTGCTCCAATCCTCAAACAGACTACAAATTAAGACAATTAAAATTAACAATGTAGCCAGTGACTCCCTCTTTGCAAACTCTGCAGGCAGAGCATGGAACCTCCTTCCAGCTGACATTACTTTGCTCTCCTCCCTATCCTAATTCAAAGCTAAACTCAAACATCATCTGGCAGTAAACTGGCTTTGCCATTGTCACAAGCCCGGCTAACTCTCACCATGAATGTATATAATCGATTAATCAAATTACTGTTTATTTTTTTCCCCTGACTGTTACCAGGGGTAACTCAAACTTGTGATATTGTCTATTCATGTCTACTTATGTTGTTTGTAAATATCTCATCTGTAATATGCCTTCTTTGTTATTACTTGGTTTAGGAATGAAAGATTTGGTTTCCAAGCATTTTTTCCCTTGGCATCAAAAATATCCTTGAATGAAAACCTTTCCCAAACTGGGAAGGGAAGGACAAACTGACCCTATTAGTAAGTGAGACAACTTATATTAAAGGACAGGGGGAAATCGAGGAGGCTACTCTGTTGGATGTGGAATTACTCCCTGGAAAGGAGAATTTCTTCCCATTGCCATCTGTAACCTTGGTGAATGATCTTCAGAACCCATATATCTGAAACAATCTGTTGCCAAAGAAAGAAGTGGAGATACAACTTTCTGGAAGAGAAAAGGGACTTGCGGGGGGGGGGGGGTATGGTCTCTTAAACAGTCATTTCTTCCCTTGTCTTTTGTTTTGGGAAGTTTCTGCATTATTTTTGGTATCCCCCTGTCAGTGCTTCTTAAATGTTTAACAGTGATTTGCTGTGACAGTTTATTTTATTTCTTGCCATAACTAGATGAGGGTTAGGAGTATATCTTAGCAATTTTGTAAAAGGAGGGCAGAAAAATCTTACAGGTTCTCTGTGTCATCTTATCCCTCTCATCACACTTTTTCAGAACTTCTACAACACAGGGACCAAAAACTAAACCTCTATCCAAAGGACAATTTAAAATCTCATCTTTACATCACCAGGGAGGTTCTGAAAGAGCAGGCAGACAAACCTCAAAACTGCAACACTGACAATATCCCTGGAAGTAGTATCAATAGAGTCATACACACACTTTAAACAATGAGTTGCAAACTTTAAGATAAAAAAAACTAAACCATTTAAATCAGATTCTTCCTCACAAGGGCAAACTACAGACAAAACATTCCTTATACTTTCACAATTAGAATAAATTTTAGCATGAGACTGACAATTCAAAATTCTGTAAATAAAAGTAGCCGAAGCATACGTTTCCCCATTCTTATCAATAATTTTCCCATCCTTGACAGAAAGAGTAGGATTGGAATTAACTAAATGTTTAGCAGCAGTAGGATTAACTAAAGTTATAGCTTGTGGGTCAAGATTGGAATGAACATATAAAAACTTATAAAAGACTGAGGAAAGTTATACAATCTATTTGCTTGTTTTAGGGGCAGCAGATTGACTATCAGGAAAATTGCAGGCAGTGACATATACACATCCTCTAATACTGACAGCAAAGGAGGAATGCAAGAAGGTTCTGGAAATTCCATTTGCAACAACTCACAGTATTTTCTGAGGTACTGAAAAATCTCAGTGCTTTACCACCGAAAACAGTGGAAGATTCTTAAAACAGTTTCAGAGAAAAAGAACCCCACACAGAGAGCATGAGATACTGTACTCTTCTCTGAATCTGATTCAGAAATTTGAGAAAACCCTACATCTGTCCCTTCATCTACCTGTTCAGCTTCAGAATCATTAATCGCTTCAGGAAAACAAGCATCCCCTTTCTTTTACTTGAAAACATCTTATAAGAAGGATTAAAGGCCTGAATAAGACCTTGAGCCAGATCTAACAAACAAACACTGTCCAGAGAAATTTGAACAAAGGCAGTTACATGTTTAGTTTTCCATTTTTTTTTTGACAGGATAAATAGGATCAGCAGAGTTAATGTCAGTACGGTTTCCCTAGGGATGGGCACAACATTCAACTAAACAGGGAAGCCTTCCATGTTTCCTCTGTCAAGACTGACAAGAGTGGCACTCTCTTGCCCACTGAGGGTACCAAACAGCTTCAGAAGACGTGGCTAACATTGGCTCTATAGTGGCTGGAGCACAAGATTAGAGGTATGAGGAACCAACTTTGACAACAGCAGAGTAACCTACCTGCAGCTAAGCCAAACTGCTAGCCTGCTGTTGTTGCAAAGCTTGTTTGCTTAATTTTTTTTTTGTGGCTGAAAGAAGGCAAAACTGTTGGACTGGTAATTTGCTCCATGGTCAAGCCAAAAAATGCTGCCTCTTTCCTGTGGAAGATAAACGGCATAAGCTGGTAAAAATTTAAAGTGGTTAAAAGTCACTTTTTCCTCACAAAAACACAGTAAGAAAGTACTTTAATAATCTTTGCCAGGACCAAAAATAAAATAAACACAGATACATCAATGTTTTTCAAATACTTTTAATACTGACAGGAAAAAAAGTGCAGTTACGTTTAACAGTACAGTTAAGTCTCATGACACACAGTCCATTAACTCCTAGATGAAAAACATCTTTCCTAAACAGATAAGTTCATTTAAACAATAAACTGAAAATGTGGAAGGTTTCCCCCCCATAGGGAAATCATCTGCTCAAAAAAGGAACAGCACAAGCCGACTGTTGATTCTCAAAAGCCCGCAGAGGAACACTCTCTTCAGAGGCAAGAAAGCTCTGAAGGGATTCAAGCCTAAACCTGTGTTTTTAGGCAGCTGACTATTGGTTTGAGCATGTGAAAGGTGCCCTGAAGTTTTAGAAGCTGGCCTTGGTAGGATATAACCCATTATAGCTAAGGCTACTGCAGCAGTGATCAGTATGATCAACATCTCACCATTTTCTGTCTTTATCAGGGATTTGTTGGATTAGGTGAAGCCAAGGAGTTTTTTTTATTTGAGCTGGCAGTTGGGGCAACCACAGCTGGGTCAGCATTTAAATGAAAAAAACTAGTTGTGTAAAATCTTACCATAATGGTAGATGCCCTTGCCTTCACCATTACAATATTCATAACTTATGGGGACTCCCTGCAGTGGAAGCCTGTCATCCAGCCAGTCTACTAAAGCCTACCATTGCTTTAAGATACGCTGCACATTACCTAAATCCTCCTTGCACAGCGTAGGGCATAAAGGTGATGTTTAGGCATACCATCCTCAGAACTGACTGTCCCAGTAGAAACAGCAATCCAAGAAAAAACAAAGAGAGCCTGCACATGCAGGAAGGAAAAAAGACTAGGAGGATGGGGGGAGGGAGTGAAAACTGCAGTGGTGAAGGCAAGATAATTTACCATTATGGTAACATTTTACACAACTGTACTATGTCCTTACATTCATCACTGCAGTATTACTTTATGGGAGAGTGCCAAATTCAAGAAGAAACTTGAGAGGAGGAAGCAGTAGTACAGCCCTCTAAGAAGCCATGAAGAATGGCGTTAGCAAAACCAGCTCTAGATCTGGAAATACCATTCAGCTTGTAGTGTTTGGTAAAAGTATGCACAGAAATCCAGGTAGCTGTTTCAAGAATAGAGTTGGTGTCTGAGCCATTGAAGAAAGCACCAGAAGAAGCCACGGCTCTAGTAGAATGAGCCTTTACAGAAGAAGGAAGGCTCTCGCCATGAAAAGTGTAACAAAGAGAAACAGCCTTTGAAATCCAAGTAGAAATAGTTTGCTTGGACAAAGCCAATCTTAAAGACCTAGGATGAATGCAAACAAGCAACTGATCAGATTTTCTGACAGCTTTAGATTATCCAAATAAAATCTGAGCTCTCTATACACGTTTAAGGGACGTCTAAGGGATGCAACACCCTCTCAGTGTCAGATTGCGGAAAGGGGGAAAAAGTAGGCAAATTAATAGATTAAGTGACAACTCATTAAACAAACAAGCAAACTCATTAACCACCTTGGGCATAAAGGAAGGATTATTATGCAAAGACACCCTATCCTCATAGAATATCAAAAAAGGTGGACAAACCATAAGGGCATGCAACTCAGACACCTGTCTGGCAGAAATAAGAGCTAACAAAAGAACTGTCTTCCAAGAACAATGTTGCAAGGAAGCTGAAACAGCAGGTACGAAAGGAGCTTGAATCAATTTCTCAAGAACAAAATTAAGATCCCAGGGAGAAGAAATAGGCTTCCTGGGAGGTCTAATATTAAGGATGCCTTTAAGAAATTGCTTAGCCTCATAGCTAGAAGCTAACAGATGAGTTAAAGGCAGACAAGCAGAAAGAGCAAATGAGTGGGCCTTAATAGAAGAATAGGCCAAACCAGCATTGGGCAACTCACAGAAATAAGAGAGAACCAAAGGAAAATCTACAGTAAGTGGGTCCAGGTAATGAGAAAGACACCAGATAGAAAACCTCTTCTATTTATATAAGTAGGATTTCTTAGTAGTAGGTTTCCTCGCCTCTTGCAGGACCTGCAGCACGTCCTCATAAAAAAGGTATCTATAAGGAATCAAAACCCTATTACCCACAGTGTCAGCTGATGCATGGACAGGTGGGGATGGATGAACGATTCCTTGTCTTGTATGAGTAGATCCACCCTGTAAAGTAACTCGTGATGGATGCCCTTGGCTAGATGCAGAAGTAGAGGGAACCAGTGTTGTAGCGGCCAAAAATGAGCCACCAACAAGATTTTGGGAGCATCCTGTTGAATCTTGAACAGGACTCTCAGAATGAGAGGAAGAGGAGGGAATGCATAAAGAAACATCTCCTTCCATGAAAATGAAAGGTCGTCCACTATCCATACCAGAGGACCTGGGAGTCTGGCACAAAACAGAGGAAGATACCTCTTCAGAGGGGAGGCAACGAGATCTACTTGAGAAGTACACCATTGGAGAACAATATCCAGAAACACATCCCTATGAAGCATCCATTCATGGGATTTTGTGAAGGACCTGCTCAAATTGTCTGCCACAATGTTCTGATCTGAAGGAATATAAACTGCGTGAAGAGTCACTTGATACTTGACAGCCAGATTCCATACCAGAAGTGCCAGCTGGCAAAGAAGGTAAGATCTTGTTCCCCCGTTTGTTGATATACCAAGTAAATGTGGTTCATTCTCTGAATACCTTGAGAGGCCCCAGAGAGAAAAGAGGCTGAAAGGCCTGAAGCGCCAGCACAAGAGCTCCCATCTCTTTGATGCTGATGTGCTCCTTCTGCTGATGAGGTGAACACACTACCTGAACCTTTAGGGAGCTAAACGTTGCTCCCCATCCCAAATCTGAAGCAACTGTAAACAGATCTTGAGAGAGAAGAAGAGGATGGAAAGGGAGTCCTGGATTCAGAGGTAAATGCTGAATCCACCACAGAAGTTCCTTTTAGAAACAAGGAAGAAGTGGAATTAAGTCTAGAGGATGCACATGATGAAGCCACACCAACTTCAGAAACTACTGATACGTCCTCATGTGGAGTTTGGCTAGACGAAGCATTGGAATGGTAGAAGCCATGAAACCCAGAGCTCTCAGAAACTCCCTGGATGTAATGGAAGCCAGAGGAAGAAGAGTTTGAAAGTAAGAAATGAGAGTTATGGCCTTTGGAGGAGGCAGGAATGCCAGCCCTGACACTGTCTGAATCCTGCAACCCAGAAAGACATGATCCTGAGAAGGAGTCAGGGAAGACTTCTTGAAGTTTATCACAAATCCCAGGCTCTGAAGAAATGAAATGGTGAAACAAACATTTTTCAAAAGAACCTCTGGAGAGGATGCCTGAATCAGCAGGTCACCCAAGTAAGGAAATATTTGGATCCTTGAAACCTGCAAAAAGCAATCATGGCAACGATGCATTTGGTGAACATCCTTAGGGCAGCAGAAAGGCCAAAGGGCAAAACTCAGAACTGAAAATGCCAGGAAACAACACAGAAATGCAAAAACTTCCTGAAAAGAAGATGGATCTGAATATGGAGATAAGCATCCTTGGGATTAAGTCACTAGAAAGGCCTGAGGGAAAACAAGAGAGGAAACAGGGTCTGAAGGGACAACAACTGAAAGGAAGGCACCTTCGGAAAAGTTTTTAGATGAGAGAGGTCTAGAATCAGTCTCCAAGTACCCTCTTTTCTGGGTACTAGAAACACTCTTGAATAAAACCCCTTCCCCCTTTGGAGCACAGGCACCTCTTGAACAGTACTCTGAGACAAGAGATCTCAAAGAACATCTGGGAAAAAAGGAAGTTGTTCCCAAGGATGCTGAGGAATGCCCATAAAAGGAGGATGGAAAATCCACTGAAATACCCCTGATGAATGATTGACAGAACCCAAGAAACCTGGGTGATTTGAAGCCAAACAGGAAGAGAAAGAGAAAGGCAAAGAAAAAGAGGAATATGGCTGGGAACAGGTGGATAGTCAAACAGCCCCTGTTTTTTCAGGAAAGGAAGGCTTTTGAATCCCTGCAGTCTAAGTGACCTTAGCAGAAGGAGCTTGTTTAGCCCCCTTTTTACCTTTAGCAGGAGAGCAAAATTGCCTGCGAACAAATACTGGCTTAGAAAGGTGCTTTCTGTGAAATTTAGGTACAGAAGTTAAAGGCATGTTTAAGCTTCTGTAAGGCCTTCCCCTGGTCCTGAAGAGACAAACCAGCAGCTCCTTCCCCAAACAAATGTTTATTATCCAGAGGAGCATCCATCATCTTAGCCTTAATCCATTCCATCCATCCTCAACCCCATTTTCACAATTTTGTACATGGGGTAGGGGTGTCACTTCAACAGTGAAAATCATCTCAAGCCAATGTTTACACTGTCAGGTGACTAGCCCTGCCACGGTAGTTCATCTGCACCACTCACATGCACACACACTCGCCCCAATGACCAGTTTAGAGTGACCAATCCACCTACCGCATGGCTTTGGAATGTGGGTGGAAACCAGAGCACCCTGAGGAAACCCACACAACCACAAGGAGGACATGCAGACTCTGCACATAAGGCATCCCAGCCAATCATTGAACAAGAGAACCTCTTGCTTTGAGGTAACAATGCTAACTACTGCATCACCACTGCCCATCAGATAAAGAATGAAGCCTAAACCAAGAATACCTCCTTAATACTGAACCAAAAGCAGCAGACCTAGAAGAGGCATCTGCTCTATAAAAACTCCATTTGAAGGAATGATAAACAACTTGAGAGGAAGTCCCTAGCAAGGAAAGAGAAGAAGATTTGCTCTCAGAGTCTGGAAGATCAGAAAAAGTTGACAAACCTTTGAAAGAAGAGTCAACACATACCTAGATATATGGGTCTGGTAATTAATAACCCTAAAAGTTAGGGTAGATGACGTATAAACCTTCTTACCCAGCCTGTCCATGGTTCTGCTGTCCTTGTCAGAAGGCAGTAACTTGGATGAAGGAGACAACTGAGATGGCTTATCAGAGGCTATAGACACCACAGAGGGGTCAGCAGCAGGACATCTGAACAAAAAGGAACAATCCTCAGGCACCTTATAAAACCTATCAAACTTCTTGGGAGCAAGGGTTCAGAGAATCAGGTGCTTTAGAAGCATTGGAAAAAACATCTAGTAAAGCAGCCAAGACAGGAGGAATAGCCACAGGTTTAGGAGATTCCATCTGGAGTAACTCATAGTACCTCTTATCAATATCAGAAACCTGGGCACAATCCCACTTAAAAAATTAAATCATCCTAGAGATTGTGTCCCCAAAGGAAATTCCTCAGAAGGAGTATCTGGACTATTAGATTCCTCCTCCTCAGACCCATAGTCTAAAGAAGAAGAATGAATGTGGATAGAATAAGTAAGGCATTCTTCATCAGAATCCAAGTCTTCCTCAGAAGAATGCAATTCCCTGGCCCTTTTAAGTGTAGAATAGGACTAAGGAGGAGCAGGAACCAAAACCCCTTGAGAAGGCCTTAATGACAGTAAAGCATTAAATAACCCCTGAGTAAAGGCCTGCCACTTACTTTGTGGATCTGTAGGAGCAGAAGAAACATGTTTAGTTTTCAGTTTCTTTTTTTAAGGAAATGTCCATCCTAGAGAACTGAGTAGGCTCTGACTCAGGACAGCATCCTCGTTGAACATGCTGCCTGCCAGATCCTCAGTGGCCTCCAACCGGGAAGTGGCAGAGAAATCAAACAACACAGCCAGGTGAGCCTCCGGGTTTGTAACAACCTCAGGAGAAACACATGGCAGAGGCTGGACAATGGAAGATTCTAGTCTTACCTTTTTCACTTTCTTCTTCCCTGATGGCAGACCCTTGGGGTGGGAAGTTACATCCATAGTACCTTTAGCAGGAAGCTTAAGACACTGGTTCTCAAGATACAATGAAAGGGAAGAAAGCCTATTATGAAGGGTTTTAGGGATGAACACCTGACAAATGGAAAAAGACGTATGGTCATAAGAAGGTTCTAGGCAAAAAAGCACTTATTGTGGCAGTCTTTATGGGGAAATCAGTCTCCCACACTGGCATTTACCCTTCCTGGATGACATTAACCCTTCCCCCCGAACAGCACAAAAAAAAAAAAATCAAGAAAAAAAAAAAAATCAAAAACCTCGACTGGGTACCTATCTGCAATGGTGAGGACTTCTGCAAACGGGAGTAATGACTGGAATAGAAATCTACAGAAAAAAATGTCAGAAAATGGATGGAGGCGAACAGACCGACAGTTAAAAACAGTGTTTGGACTGGCAGCAAAGAAGTGCTGAGGATGGTAGGCTTGAATGTCAACTTTATGGCATACTCTATGTGAGGAGCATTTAGGTGACATTCAGTGTTCCTTAAAGCATTGGCAGGCTTTGGTAGACTGACAGGATGATGGGCTTCCACAGCAGGGAATCCTCATAAGTTATGAATACTGCAGCAGTGAATGAAAGGACATCAAACCTGACATATCCGAGGAGGCCCTATATTTTCTCTAAGCCTTTTTAGGGACTGCTGGAATAGCTACTAGTGTCCTGCAGGCAGCTTTATAAACATCTTCTAAGGCTGAAAACAGAGGGAGGATAGCCAGATAATTGTGAATCTCGTCCTCTATAAGGCCATATACCCTGTCTAGCGCTGGGGGTAGTTCCTAACTTCTCCCAGGCAAAAACTTCACTAAATCTAGCAGTCATCTGAGGAAAAGTAAACATTTGTTTGGACAAAAGCTCAGGTTCACCATCAGAAGAATCACACTGACTGGCCTCAGTATCAACTAAGAAATCACCATTGGTATTATCAAATTCTGGATCATTCTCTGAGTCATCAAACACACCCATCATAATGAGCTGTCTACAGAACACTTTCAGGTAAGAAACCACAACAGCCTTATAAACAGCTATAATCTGATTATCAGCTGTATGATGACGCTTCTGTTTCTTCATAACTTCATAACTAGGTAAAATATCTGGGGACAGATTATTTTGCCTGGAAAGGAGTCTCTTACCCTGGACTACTTCTGTACTTAAAGGGTTTGGTTCTCCCATACCTGCACCAGGTACTGAAACAGCAACTCTGTTCCACAGTGGCTGGTAAAGCTACACTAAAGGGAGATGGGGCAAAAGGTTAGTGGTCTGCCGGCTGTGCAGTGGCCCTGACAAAATCTGTAACTGTATGCTAAGGCATATTTTTATTTTACTTTTTTTTTCTTTTTAGGTGCAGCCAGATTTGATGGGGGTGGGGTGAGTAACAGAGGTAGGATCCATTAAGTCAGGGGAGAGAACATTATCAGGATGGATAATGTATCAAACAGTAATAAGTATGTTTCCACATAATTAAACTCTGCCAAACTGTACTATTATCACAAAACAGTTTGAAATGTGTTCAGAATTCTTCAATAACTGACAAAAGTTAAGAATTTCCAGTACACAAAGCCCAAACACAAATGCAAACTATATTCCAAACCAGAGTTAAAAGTAAGCTCTACATACTTCAACCACATTAAAATACCATAAAATAGTGTTTAATGGCAGTTTAAACTACATTTTATTGTCAGGGAGAGTAAAGTCTCCACAGTCATGACCCATTGTTAAAAACACACAGAGCAGAGCCATACATGTAGTAAATAATGTACAAATGCTGAAAAATCCAACTTCTGCAATATTTTTCTATCAAAAAATGAAAATAAAGCAGAGTAACAAGAGTAAAGACAGGATCAATTAATTTCCAGTTCTGATTGCACAAAACAGTCCCTAGTGTCTAACAGGATACATACACACTGCACTTCTGAAAGAAATACTGGAAGTTTCCTTACTCCACAGATCGAAGTTAAATGTTAAAATAATATTTTTATCAATAAACATAAAATAGAAAGAGAATAATAAATTTAATAATACAATAAAAGGAAGGGAACCCCAAATTAGGGTTATCTGAGTAGTAAGCCAGAAAAAGGAGCAGTGAATCCTGTGGAAAGTCAGATTTTATTTTTTCAGATGGCATAAAAAGATTGAATACTGCCTAGTCTGACTACTGCTGCAAAGCTAAAGTATTACCTTTCCTACTGCTCCTCTGTTTGTGTTATCTGTGGTATCAACTCCAGAGCTTCATTCCTAATGCAACGCTCTTCCTTTCATGTCTATGTTCTATTCTTAAAAAAGCATAATGTTATTTATATAATCTCTGACCGTCATTCTGCAATTTCCCCTATTGGCCCGTTTATCCCCTCAACACTTCCTTCACTGGTGTTTTTGCTTATCCCACTGCAATAAAGCCTCTTAGCTTGTAGGGACTGAGGAAAAGGTTTTCCACCTGCTGAAAATTGGATCTTGAAAAAAAGTGAGATATGTTATTTTATATTTTATTCTGTGCATTTTGTATTGCATCATGACTGGTATAAAGGGATTTTGTTTTTCTCTAGTTTACCCTGAGAAATCCTGTTCATGGTAAATCGGTTTGTCTTTGTGTAATACCCTGTGCCTGGACTTCCATAATAATATGAGAATTTTCTCCCTCAGAACAAATGTGTCAAACATCACAACTATCTGTCTAGGGCCCACATCAGCAGATCTTGGCCCCCTGCAAAAACATGATGTAGATGTTCAACATTAATCTTCTATTTAGGTGAACCAGTCCATTTGGACAAACACTGCTGAATAAACTGTATATGATCTTTCCCTTCTACCCACTCAAGGATGTTAGAGAAGCAGAGATTCTTAACCATATCCTCTAGCTTGTGCTTGGGCTTTCACTCAAAGTTGCCAGTTTTTATCTGTTTTTTTAACAATACTCACATGGCCTCGCTTACATTTGTTTGCAGTGCTAAGTTATCAACTAAATGAGTCGATAATACCTTCTGAAGTTCCGATCACATTGCTCACTTGCAGCTAATGATCTACATTTTCGTCCAACCAGGTAGCCATAGCTGAAATCTAACAAGAATGTGGAAGCCCATCTCACTGCATAACTTCATTCATCTCCTTTTTTAAGGTGGAAACATCTCCCCTGTTGTTCAGGCCCAATGGCCTCCACATGACTGTCAGACACTAGACAGAAATTGTATACGATGCCTTTTCCTTCACTTACCCAACATAAATATTCCAAAAGCTGCTAACATCATCCTTCTGTTCTACTTTCAATCTATCCTATTTACTTGTACACAAATTTAAAGAGAACATACACTTTGTGTTAATATATACTAATCTTAGTGGAACACTTGCTGTGGTGTCTTATTAATGGCTCATCATTGCCTGCTGTCCTGTTTCAACAACATTTTCACTGCACACATTTCCCCAAATTTCCATTAAGAGGACAGAGAAGGGAAATATGTATATATGGAAAGACTGCCTTTACGTAAGGGGACTGTATTGATTACAGAGTTGAAGACATGTAAAAGTATATATATAAGCTCATCAGAAATTAATGAAATGTGTTAACTGGTGTAGAACACGGATTTCATGGATCATTTTCAGGTGCAGTTTAGAAGACTGCAGAGGGTGAAGAAAAATGCTTAACCATGGTACTACATAAGTATGGAAACAGAGAAGTAATATGCACAGCTTAAACTGTTTACAGTTGGAGAACATTACAATTGCAATACATATTGAGTATACAGTCACAGAAGAAGTATAAGACTTATATGCAATTTTTACACTTGATAGTAATAAAGGGGAAAGAAATGATTACATAACAGAGAGTAGGGAGGAAGAGAAAAGCTTGTAGTATTGTAAAGTGACAGTGCAGTATGGCAGTAGTTCATATACAGACAGATACAGATAAACAGTAACTTTTAGTTATGTACTTACCATAACTTTAGATGTTTGGGATCCATCTCGCCTACATTCTGTACTGATGGTTCGGAGCCGATCCTCGGCTCCGACTCGGCACGCTATGCAATAGAGCGAAGTCTCTAATTGGCTGAGCTATTCTATATCCCAGGATGCACCACCACCAATTCCCCAGATCTTGTTTGTCCGCACACATGCACCCACACATGCACTGCTGATATAACATTGCCAGATGTTTCAAGATGAAATGGTTGAACTCGGACCGTTCGGTCTCTTCTGATCTCCAAGGAAGGGGGAAGGAGGGTGGGTTATTGGGAATGTAGGCGAGATGGATCCCAAACATCTAAAGTTATGGTAAGTACATAACTAAAAGATGTTATGTGATCCTATCTCGCCTACATTCTGTACTGATGGACAGCGTCCCTAGCACCTGATTCCTGGGTGGCTCACTGGAAAACACTCCTGAGAACTGTGGAACCGAAGGAAGCTCGCCCCCGAGATGCCACATCCAATTTGTAATGAGAAATAAAGGTGTGAGGAGAGGACCAGGTAGCCGCAGCACAAATGTCACTAATGGCAAGCTTAGCATGAAATGCTGTTGAAGTAGCCATAGCCCTTGTAGAATGAGCTTTCACAGTGGTTGTAAGCTCTCTATTAGAAAGAAAATAAATATGACTGATACAGTCTCTGATCCACTTGGCAATAGTGACCTTCGTGATGGCTTTGCCCAATTTATTGTCTGAAAAAGACACAAACAACTGATCTGTTTTTCGTGTTTGGTGCGTCCTATCTAAGTAGAAACGCAATTGTCTGTGGACATCCAATGAATGGAAGATATATTCTGCTCTGTCTGAGTAATTGGGGAAGAAAACTGGAAGTTCCAAAGACTGTTGAAGACAGAAACTCGAACAAACTTTGGGAACAAAAGATGGATTAGGCCTAAGGGATACTCTATCCTTGTGAAAAACCAGGTACAGTGGGTTGACACATAGGGCTTGGAGTTCCGAAACTCTTCTGGCTGATGTAATTGCCACCAAAAAAGCGGTCTTCCAGGAAAGAAATTTCAAGTCAGAAGTTGCTGCTGGTTCAAAGGGGGAAGAGGTCAAGGCACCTAATACGAAATTGAGATCCCATGGTGGAGCAGGATGAGAAACTGGAGGACGTAGCAGCCCAGCACCTTTCATGAAGGCTTTACACAACTTATTGCTCATCAAAGGTGGGTCTATACTTGCATGAAAATTAGAAATAGCTGCTAATTGAACTTTAATGGTAGAGACTGAAGAACCTTGATTGAATAGGGAAGCTAAGAATTTCAAAACGTCCAACACCGGGGCAGTAATGGGATCTAAACCTCGGAGTTGGGCCCAAATGGCGAATCTCTTCCATTTACTATTATACATTTTCTTAGTCGAATTCTTGTGGGCTGAGGACAAGATATGTATAACTTCTGAGTCTAAAACCTGGTTCCTGACTATAGTCGGAAGTGGAGGAGCCAAGCTGTTAACTTCAATGAGTGAAGGGACTGGTGAAGCTGTCCCGACTGGTGGATCAAGAGATCTGGAACCTGGTCCAGGAACCATGGACCGTCCAGTGCGTATTTCCGAAGAAATGGCAGCCAGACTTGACGAGGCCAGTATGGGGCAACTAAAATCATCTTGCACTGCAAGTGAATCACCTTCTGGATCACCCTGGGGAGAAGGGGAACCGGAGGAAAGGCGTACAGTAAGCCGGTGGGCCAAGCTTGGACTAGGGTGTCCTTGGGAAACCTCCCCAGACTCGGGGTAAGAGAAAAGAACCGTAGACATTTTGTGTTGAGGGGAGTTGCAAAGAGGTCGCAACAAAGAGTTCCCCATCTTCTGAAGATCTGAGAAGCTACTCTGTCGTTCAGAGACCACTCGTGCGGGGAGAGAATGGTTCTGCTCAGTCTGTCGGCTATCACATTGGATCTCCCCGGAATATGTGTTGCTACCAAGAAACGGTTGGTTGCAACAGCCCAATTCCATACTCTCATGGCCTCTCTGCAAAGAGGGTAGGACCTGGTCCCTCCCTGCTTGTTCAGGTACCAGACTACTGACATGTTGTCGGACTGAACAGCAATCATACCTTGGGGGGAGGTAGCAGTGCAGTGCTTGAAGCGACAGAAGCACTGCCCTCATTTCCAGTATGTTGATGTGTAGGGAAGTCTCGCCGGGGTGCCACTTGCCTTGAACTGACCTGCCCAGGTAATGTCCCCCCCACCCCGTCTGGGAGGCGTCCGTAGTCAAAGTGGCCACTGGAGGAGGAGGAACAAAAGGTCGCCCCTGATCCAGGTTGGACGAGGTAAGCCACCAACGGAGGTCCTGTTTGCACATCTCCATAATTATAATTTGGTGGCTGAGAGGAAGTTCCTGATATGACCACTGGACCGACAGGAGCCACTGGAGAATCCTCATGTGTAATCTTGCTAAGGGGACCAGGAGAACGGTAGCCGACATGGAACCCAACAGTTGTAGGACCATCTTTGCTGGGGCTCGGCGTTTGAGGAGCAATGCTCGGACTTGAGATTGTAACGTTTCTATTCTCTCTGTAGGAAGATAGACCCGCATTTGCCTTGAGTCTATGTCTACCCCGATAAACCGTATAAGCTGAGATGGCAGCAACACAGACTTTGCCCAATTGAAGGTGATTCCTAGGGAGGTTCCTAGAGATATAGTGGCTGCTAGGTTCTGTAATAGTAGATGCCTGGAGGTGGCAGTTAGGAGCCAGTCATCTAGATACGGAAACACCTGGAATCCTAGACTCCTCAGGTGAGCAGTCACCACCGCCAAACACTTGGTGAACACCCTGGGGGCTGTGGTGAGACCAAAGGGCAGTGCGCAGAACTGGAAATGACTGTCTCCCAGGCTGAAGCGCAGATGTCTCCTGGACGCCTGATCTACCAGAATGTGATAATAGGCGTCCTTGAGATCTATGGAGCACATCCAAACACCTTTCTCCAGTAGCGGGAGAATGGATTGTAAGGTGACCATCCGGAACTTGGACTTCTTGACTGATCGATTCAGGTTGCTGAGATCCAAAATGGGCCTCAAGTCCCCGGTCTTTTTTGGCACTAAAAAGAATTTTGAGTAAGTCCCTAATCCGGTCTGGTCTACGGGGACCGGTTGGATGACTCCTTTTTGAAGCAGCGTTGAAATTTCGATGGCTGCAATATCCCGTTGACTGGGTGGGGGGTCCGGGATTTTCCTGGATGGAGGGGGGGGTGTGTGAAAAGGGGATGACGTAACCTCCGGCGATGATTCGGAGCACACATTGGTCCTGAGTGATACTCTCCCAGGCCATTAGGTGTCTCGAAAAACGACCCCCGACTGGCTCCGGAGCTGCACAGTCGGGCAATCCTTCAGGGATGCTGAGAGGTTGAAGAGCCACGAAAGGACTCGCGGTCTCCAGTGTTGCGGGGGCCTCTGCCACCTCTGGGACGGCGTCTTCCGGAAAAATTTCCCCCTCCTCTGCCTCTAGAGGGGGGATCGTCCTGCTGTGAGGGGTAATTCTTCTGAGATTTATGGAACCACATTTTCCCTCCTCTTTTAGCCTTGGGATAAGGCCGAAAGGGAGAGGAAAACCGTGCTCCTACGGCAGTCAAAGTTTTACCCTTTTGCTCACAGCGGGTCAAGGTGTCCTTTACCTTGGGTCCGAACAAAGAGGACCCATCAAAGGGAGCGTCAGCAAAGGAAGACTTGAAGGCCTCCGCAAAATGACACAGGCGGAGCCAGGCTTGTCTCTGTAGAGCAGCACCCGTACCCGCCGCTCTACTCGCCCCCTCGGCTGCATACGAAATGAGCCTCATGGACGAGTTCGATATCGACGACAGGGTAGCCAACTGAGAGCTAACCATCTGGGCTAACTGCTCAGGCAGGTTACCAGAGAGGGTATCAGAGTTCCTTGATCAGGTCCCTCTGAAGTCTAGTGAAGTGCATGAGGTAATTCAGAGACCTTAATGTAAAGGCCGCTGAAGAAAGGGTGCACTTCCCGTACCGGTCCATGCTCCTAGACTCCTTATTAGGGGGATGGACGGACGTCGAAGCCTCTGCCACATTTTGCTGGGTAGCAGATGCCACCACCATAGCATCTACAGCCACACCCTTGGTGAGAAATTCCTTTTCCGGGGGCGCTGACAAAAATTTGTTAGGGCGAGCAGGCACCGGTTCCACAGAATCTGGATGTTCCCACGCCCTTCGAGAGATCAAATCCAGGAGCTCATCGAAGGGCGGAGACACCCAGGAGGCGGAGGGCTGAGCCCCGAAGGCCTTGAGGAACACCGACTTGTCAGAGGAAGGGGGTTTGGTCTGCCAGCCGCCTCGTTGCTTGAGGACTTTCAGGATGTCCACAAAGGAGACATCATCCGAGGACGACTTGGGGGACCCTTCCGCATCATCAAGATCGGTGTCGGAGGTGATACACTCGTCAGGGGAGTCGACGTGCTTCCTCTTGCACTGTTTTTTTCTTGGGGGTTCCTCCAAAGACTCTTCAGAGGGACCTCCAGGAAGAGAGGGACCCCCAATGGGGGTGACCTCAGGCCCCAGGGCTCCGCTGTCTTGAGACAGGGGGACTACAAAGGACCCAGTCTCCATGCCTAGGGAAGGTGCCGGGGAGACGGTGGAGGTAGCCAAAGAAGATTTGGCTAAGGCACTCCTCATGGCTCTAAAGGCCGGACCCCCAGAATCCTGGGAAGGTCCGACCCCCAAAGCCATAACAGCAGACGGCACTCCCGCAGCCGACGCACCGAGAGAGAGGCTCAGAACCGAAAACATCGGTCCCGAAGCGTCACCCCCGGGGCCGATCGAAGAGGTCCGTGTACCGAACTCCGACCCAAAGGCCGGAGTAGGAGTAAGGGTCGGAGCCGACCCGGACACCTCCATCGGCTCCACCAGCACCGACTCCAACGGTGCCGAGGCTGTTGGAGGAGGAACCAAGGCTAAAGGGTGGACCATCGGCTCCAAAGCCGACTGGGCTGGAGCCAAAACTAACTTTTTGAAGACTGGAGACTGAAACAGCCTTTGGAGCACCCTGTCAATGTCCGAATCTGACATCTTGGAAGATCGGGAGGAGATCGAACGGGTCCGACTAGACTTCTCCACCGGCTCTGAAGGACTAGGGGACCGGCTCCGAATTGTCTCGATCAAAATCGGTGCCGAAGGAGACTCCATTGTAATTTCCCTCGGTGCCGAAGAGGACTACGGCGCCGAAGGGGAAGAGTCTGAGCGAACAACCCTCATCGGCTCCAGCCATCGGCTCCGAAGCCAGAGGAGTCGAGGCTGGAGGCATCAAGGCAGACCGTTCCGCCCTCGGCTCCGAAGTCCGTGGAGCCAATGGAGAAGCCTGCCTAGATTTCTTAGTGGTCGGTTCCGACGGGCTGGTCGGAGCTGACGATTTCTTTTTCTTAGAGGAAGAAGAAGCGGAAGATAAGGCCTCTTCAAAAGTAGGCTTAATAAGTCCTTTTAAAATCAATTTATTTCTCCTCTCTTGGAGGACTCGAGAGGAAAAAGCGTGACACACACTACAAGACTCCTGAAGGTGTTTGGGTCCTAAACAGTATACGCAAAGGGAGTGATCATCCGTTATAGACATTTTGTAATTGCATCTAGTGCATTTTTTAAATCCAGAGGGTCTGTGCTCTTTTGACATAATGCCAAACAGTTAGAAAAAAACACAGGAAAACAGAATAATCAGAACAAACACACTTACAGCAAAATATAAGTTAACCAAAGGGTATTGGTCACACAACAGGAGGGCCAAGAACCCTCTAACTAAAAACGGGAACTTGATCACCTCACAAACACTACACAAAAAGGCTACTCATGCACGAGGGGGAAGGCCCCTCTAACTTAAACGGAACCTTTCCCTGAAAAAACAATTTTTTACCACAAAAAAGTTCAGAAAACTCACTCATACACAACGATAGCTGTTAAAACAGCTTTTTGGTCAAGTTTAAGAAAATTCCTGACAGAAAATTCTAATAAAGAAAGCACTTAGCTCAGCCAAGCTCGAGACCACATCTTTGCTTTGTAAGCCGCAAACGAGATCTGGGGAATTGGTGGTGGTGCATCCTGGGATATAGAATAGCTCAGCCAATTAGAGACTTCGCTGTATTGCATAGCGTGACGAGTCGGAGCCGAGGATCGGCTCCGAACCATCAGTACAGAATGTAGGCGAGATAGGATCACATAACATCATGCAGCTACACATTTATACAATATATATATATATATATATATATATATATATATATATATATATATATATATATATAGATCATTTAGATCATTGACACTCTGTGGACTGGTAACTTGTGTCCAAATGTGGTCAGGTGGAGGACTGGTCACTTAGATGTTTGGTCAACTGTTTGAATATGTATGGGTGATGTAGAAAAGAGGGATTTTGATGGTAGAAGGTAAGTCTTGTGTTTTCGATTCTAATACCAAAAGTTTCAGATATACCAAATGTTTTGGAATTAGAAGGCTCATGTGCTTGCAGGTTAGGGGTTGAGTAAGGACTAGCTTAGAGGACAGATTTAGTGACGTACATGTGGAGTTTTATTTTGTTTTGTTTTTTGTTTTTTTTTGCGGTGTGTGAGTGTGTGTGTGTGTGTGTATGTGTGTCAAAGTGTCTTGTTTAGTGCCAATGTTACAGAAAGATATGGTTCTTTTTAAGTGTATGAGCAAAAGCACTTCCTCGTTAATATAATTTTTTGATTGGAAAGATGTGTTAGCTCTTCCACTCCTTCCTGCAGGCCCAAGATGCCAATGTTATTCTGTCTGCTTATGTTTTCCTGGTCCTCAGCCTTACATGCAGGTGCTGGGTAAAGACTCTGAAGTATGCTATATGATACTCTGTCTCTGGTAACTACAGGGAAAGAGATACTTTCAGAATCTCCTGAAGGGAGGTACAGTCAGCCATAGCCCCAAATGCAGATTTTATTTCCTGAAACTGGAACAGTAGCTATATGAACATAAGCTAACAGGCATCTCACGTCTGAGAGCTGTAGCAGTTATCAATTGGCCTCCTGCATTGCTACTGGGACAAATTCTATATTTTTTCCTTAACTCAGGACAGTGTTGTCTGCAAACCGCAGCTTTGTGTTTAAATATAGACAATAAAAGGTGAAGCAGTAACTACTCCTAGCTGAAGGACCCTTATGGAGATGTTAAATAAAAAAAACAGCCTCTGCTGGCTCTGTGGCACAGAAGGATAAAGCCCTGACTGCAACCCAAATAGCCCAAGATTGCTTAGCAGCTCAGAGAGCCCATCAGGGGTAGGTGACAGAAAAGCAACTTGCATCAGCTTGCTCACCTGGGTGTGAGAGCTGTGGTGGATCCTCCTATTCTGGTGACCAGGAGCTCCAGGGGAGTGTCTTAGGCTGTTTTGCTGAGAAGAGGCCTCAGGGAGAGGAATGTGGGTCTGTCTGAACAAGATGGAGTAGAAGCCTTTGCAGAGGTGTCTGAAGTTGTCACCTTCTTAACAGGGATGCAGGCTGTCCAGTAGTCCTCTGAAGCACATTTATTTATTTATGTATTTATTTATTTTAAGAAGAAGGAAAATGCTTGCATATGAGCTATATATGCCTTTCCACTTTTCCATAAAAGCCAATAAATTAGTCTATTACAAAACATCTCTCAGTAATGCAACAGTGAAGGAAAACTGCATTAAAGGAGAAAAAAGCCAACAGTTCAAACAGGAGTTGTATATTTGACTTGTTTCTTTACATATAACTTCTATACATTTTAAAATGATTGTCACTTTTTATTGTGATCCAAGTCTGACAACAAAACCTAAATCAACTTGACCTACATAAGTAAGCAGAAAGATAGTTAATGATGCTACTTACGTTTACAAATGTCCCCTAAATCAGTCCATAACCCATCCTGTCTGCAGATTATCTGACTGTCTATTCCTGTTGGCACATAACCTTGGCGGCACTGATATGTCAGGACTGTATCTACAGGAAACTCAATCATCTCAGTTTCCACCAGTTGTGCAGCTGCAAATTTTGGGGGTTCATCACATTCAACTGGAAGAAAGAAAACACTTATGAGCAATGCCACAGAGATTTAACAAAGAAGAGATAAATCATAGTACAACAGCAGTTAACCTGGTACCTTTTCATCTCCTGTTTCAGAAAAGCATTCATCTTGAATATTCTAATTAGTAAATCACACCACACCACCACATAAGGCTATAAAAGCACTGTGTGTGTATATGTGTGTGTGTGTGTGTGTGTGTGTGTGTGTGTGTGTGTGTGTGTGTGTGTGTGTGTGTGTGTGTGTGTGTGTGTGTGTAGCTTTCTGTACACTGTCACAATGAACAGAAATTACAGAAAAGCAGCTCTTTTAAAAAGTGTTTCATGCCTTGAAAGCATTAAATCATACTTAGCAAATCAAAGCTGCGATATATAAATTTAGGCTAAAAGAACGTTGTCTCATAACCATGGGTAAATATTTTGCAGTGTCAGATATTTTGTCAATTATTGTACTACACTCCTTGCACTATATCACTTTCACATAAGACTATGTCACACTAAAACCTTTTGTGTGCAGCTCTTCATGTCAGTGGTAGCTGCTTAGCAGAATAAGTTCATTTTTTCATAGTTTACATACAATCCAGAAACACTGGACATGTTTCAGGAAGTAGCATAATTTTTCAACAGGTTAAAGGGAGAGTATCAAAGATACAGGAAAAGATAGTCTGTACCCCTCAAGGGGCTTGAATGTCCTAGACTTAGTACTCACCTACATAGGGGGTCTCTGCACTACCCCCTGTGTGTTGCCCTCCCTGATAAGATCTGTTCATAAACCAGTCTCGTTTGAAGTAGTGATCATACATGACCCCCCTCCTCCGAAGAGCAAAAAGGATGAAAAATTTCTCCAACGCAAGCAGTAGTCTCCTAAGTGATGGCATAAATAGTTTCAAAACCCCGTTACCACTGCCAGTAATGACTCCTATACAGAGGTGTACACAAATGCCTTGTATAAACACCTACACAAATGTACAGACTCTGCTATACCTAAAAGGATCAAAATGAGGTCCTCACAAAAAAACAAACGACTCTGGTGGATATAGAAAATAAATAGGTTATACAACAAGAGGAAGAAAGGAAGAAACTAATATCTATGAACAAGAGGGAACTGACTCAGCAAAGGAAGGACATCCTCCACAGTTTGAACAAGCAAATTAGCTATCTTGTAAAGTCATCTGAAGCCAATTATGAAGCTAAACTAGCATCTCTAGCTAAGGATAATCACAAGGCATTCTTTAGCTACATCAGAAATCTAAAAGGGAAGGCCCAGCTTTGTGCCAAACTAGTAGTGGACTGTACCACTCATACTGACCCTGAGGACATTGCTAACCTGCTAGCAGACAGATATGGCACAAACTTCACTCCCTGTCCCCACCAGACATACCCCAAAGCATACCCATCACCAATCCTCTACCTAGTATCTCCAAAGAGCAGGTCATAACTGCACTCTCCATGGCTAAAAACAGAGCCTCTATGGGACCAGATAACATCTGAGGCTGCCTAATAAATAGTCTGAAACAGTACTTAGCGGAACCACTTGGCACTCTCTTCAGTCACAGTCTAAGTATTGGTTTTGTCCCAGCAGAGTGGAAACAGCAATAGTAATTCCCTTGCACAAAGGGGATCCATCGACCAACCCTAGGAACTACAAACCCATAAGCCTAACCAGCGTTATCTGCAAGGCCATAGAGTGAATCATCATGGACCTTATCAACAAAGACATAGGTTCATAGGTGTGTACTAGGCTAATGGCCTTGGTGCCTTTACAAGCCTAGCCCATAGGATTACCTTGGCACTGTGCCACCAAATCTTAGTTCCTAGTGCCTCTGTCGAGTAGAGCCACTGGAGTAATCCCCAGGATGAATTTTCTATTTTCCATCCACTCATCAAAATTTCTCTTGAAGAGGGCCAGTGAGGTGCTCTGTTTGACATGTATGGGAAGTCTATTCCATAGCATGGGCAGTCTCTGGGTTATGAACCTGTCCCTTCAGCATATTCTGTTGATTGTGGTAATGAGGTTGAGGTCTCTGGAGCATGTTATGTGGAGGGATTTCTTTAGATGTAGCATTTCTAACAGAGAACTGCGGTGCTGGTGCTGCAGTAGCGTTATCACTTTATAGCAAGACGTTGTCCCGTTCGATTCTCAGTTAGAGCGTCTTCTGTGTGGAGGCATACGTGAATGGGGCGTGCCTTCATTGAAGGTTGTGCGTTAGGGCTGGTAATCCTGTACATAAAAATCCACTACCAATCATTAGCGGACCGGAGTTCCGCTGTGGCGACCCCTAACCGGGAAAAGCCAAAAGACACAAACATTTCTAACAGAGCTGGGTCAGACATGGCTTTGAAAGTCAAGCAGAGATTGCCTCTAAGTAGGCATTATGAGACCGAGAACAGTCGGAGTTTTTTGAGTCTGTCCATATAGGACAAGTGTTTAAGGCCTATGATCCTCTTTGTGAGGTACTTTTGTGGCCTCTCCAGTTGTTGCAGATGTCTAGTGAGGTATATGCCAAATGGGGCATTGTACTCAATGATTGGCCTAATGAGGGAAGAGTAGAGGGAGACAATGACCTCTTTCTTCCTGGATGCAAAACTCTTAGTAATGAGATGTGCCACATAGAAGGACTTTCTGACCACTGTAGCAATGTGGTGGTAAAAAGAGAGGTTGCTATCAACCTGTATTCCCACATCTCTTATAATGCCTTCTGTGTTCAGTGGACTACCATCGATGTGGTAATTCATGAGAACTGGGTTTTTCCCAAAGGGGATGATGACACATTTTTTGGCAATGAGCTTAAGGCCACGGTTCTGACACCAGTCATTGGTCTCAGTGAGGCTTTTCTGTAGGATGTCAACATCACTTGGGGAGTTAATAATGGCTCCCAACTTGCAATCATCTGCAAACTTTGTCAGCCAGAGTTCCTTTGTGTTGGCCTGGACTTCTGAGAAGTAGATACCAAACAGGAGAGGACCCAGGACCGATCCCAGTAGGACTCCACTCGTGACTGATTGGCAGTCTGACTTGGAGTCAGCTAGTTTCACACTGTGTGTTCTATCTGTGAGCCAGTTTGCAACCCACCTAGTGATATAAGGGTTGATGCCTAGCTTAGTGAGTTTTTCTATAACTCCTGAGTGGGGAATGGTATCAAAGGCCTTGGCCAGATCAAGGTAGGCTGTATGAATCACCTTGCCTTCATCTACAGCTCTGGAGACTGACTCAAAAAAGTTGATCAAGTTGAGCAGACATGATCTACCCTTCAAAAAACCAAGTTGTGTGGGATCCAGTATTTGAAGATTCCCTACATCCTTGTTTATTAGGTCCATAATGATGCGTTCCATAGCTTTGCATATCAGACTTGTCAGGCTAATGGGGTGATAGTTCCCAGGGTCTGTAGTTGATCCTCCTATTTGGAGAGGGATAACTGTAGCAGTGCATCATTTGGTAGGGACAAAACCTCAGGTGAGGCTGTGATTGAACAGGGCACACAGGTGAGGTGCCAGTTCACTTTATACTTTATGTAGAACTCAGTCAGGGGTATTGTCAGGTCCCATAGAGGCTGTATTCTTGGTCTTGGACAGTGCTGTTTTAACCTGTGCAGCAGTAATACAGTGTGCCTGTCAATCTACTGGTATTGTGATTGGTCCTTTCGGGAGGGGGAGGTAAAGTTGGCACTAAATCTGTCTGCCAGTATAATGGCAATATCTGTTGGCTCGGTATAGGAGGTACCATTGTGCAGTAGCTCATAGCAAATCTGGGTATTGCCGTGGAGATGCTTTACATAACTATAGAAGGCCTTGTGGTTGTCTTTACTATTGGCTGAAATTCTGTTTTCATAGCTAGCTTTAGAGGATTTGATGATGAATCTCAACTTTTTGTTGAGGGTGATAAGGGAGTTTTTCCAGTCTTGGGACTTCACCTTATTCTGCATAAGTTTTCTCCTTCTGTTGTAGAGTTTGTTTATGGCAGGGGACCACCAGCTTGGCTTCCTTTTTTTGTAGGACAGCATCTTGGTTCTATTGGGTATGGCGAGATCCATGCGTTTGTGTACATGTTCGTACAGTGCACTGGTGTATGATTCGATAGTCATGCAACTATTCCTTATTTGCATGGGTGCTGTGAAGTTAGCCACCTCTGTTTTTAGGAGTCCAAAGTTAGCATTGGAGAAGTTTTTCATGGTGGTTATCTTTGTGTGGGGGGTGTGAATTTCCAAGGTGATTGGTTTGTAGTTGGATCTAACCAGGGAGAAGTTGACTATTGGCATAGAGCGATGGTTGCCCATGTTAGTAATGACCAGGTCAAGGATGTTGCTACCTTTAGTGGGGGTAAGAATGAGCTGGTCCAGGGCATTGGAATTAATGAATTCCAGGAAATGGTGGGCAAGTGTAGTGGAACATGAGTTGTTCTCCCAGTTAATGGAGGGGTAGCTGAAGTCGCCCAGTATGAGAGTGTTAGGTTGGACCCTAATATTCTCCAGGGTGCTTAGGAACATGGAGTGTGAGTATTGGGACATGGTTTAGGACCTATAAAAGGTTACGACCTGAATCGCTGTCTTACCCACTGTTAGCTGCACCTGAAGTATCTCTGATGTGTTATGTTCAGCTACCAGTCTGGAGGTGTGCACATCTTTTATGAATATGGAAACACCACTGCCTTTGGAGCTTCGGTCCAAGTTCTGGGGCTGAAAGGTGTGGAATGAGTTACAGCCTGGTAGTGCAGGGGTGCTTTCTGCTGCCTTGAACCACTTCTCTGTTACAGCACAATTGTCAATGTTCTCCATTTTAAGGAGTGCTTCGAGCAAGTGCATTTTGAGATTTAGACTTCTAGCGTTGAGCAGCATGACTCTCAGATTGCATTTGTTTGTAGCTGTTATGGTGGTAATTGAGGGCCAGTGATTTATAAGCTGCCTCTATTTGTAAGGGACATGGGTGCCAGGCTTGGTGTAACTTTCCTGTTGCCTGTCCACTGGTCTAGGTTGAGCTTAAACTGGGAAATAGACAAACTCAGCTTCACATGGATGGGAAGCTTGTTGACCTTCATACTCTTGTATATGTATGTATGCATGTGTGTGTGTGTGTGTGTTGTGTGCGTGTTGTGTGCGTGTTGTGTGCGTGTGTGTGTGTGTGTGTGTGTGTGTGTGTGTGTGTGTGTGTGTGTGTGTGTGTGTGTGTGTGTGTGTGTGTGTGTGCATACATACATACATACACACACATCCATATGTATGTGCAAAAAGAATGCAAAGCACAACAAACCTTCCTTATATAGAGTGCCTTAAAGACCTTTCCCATTACTCAGTCTCCTACAGATTGCTAAGGAGCAATCTATGCCTGGCTTACATGGCATCCACAAACCCCACACATATGAATATCCTGCATATTTGTAAGTCAAGCAGTACCAGAAATAGAAGGTATATTGACCTGAAATTTGTCTGTAACTTAAACAGAACATTATGCAGAGACAGATATATGTCCCAGAGGCTGCCCCACCTGAGGAACAGGCTTCCCTTCTATGTGAAGCTGAGTTTGTCTATTTCCCAGTTTAAACTCAACCTAGACTAGTGGACAGGCAATAGGAAAGTTACAGCAACCTTGGCACCCATGTCCCTTACAAACATAGGCAGCTTATAAATCACTGGCCCTCAATTTCTTATTTGAATAGAGGGCATAATTTTTCGTTCAGTAAAACTTGGCTAAGCTTACAAAGACCCCAGGGTCTTTAGCCTAATAAACTATGAATCCATGAATATATCTACATCTGTCAATCTCTCTCTCTCTCTTTCTTGTTGTTGTGTCTTTCGGCTTTTCCCGGTTAGGGGTCGCCACAGCGGAACTCCGATCCGCTAATGATCGGTAGTTGATTTTTTACGTGCTGAGTTACCAGCCCTGACGCACAACCTTCAACGAAGGTACGCCCATTCACGCATGTCTCCACACAGAATATTCTCTAGCTGAGAATCGAACCGTATAATATATATATATATATATATATATATATATATATATATATATATATATATATATATATATATATATATATATATATATATATATATATATATATACATATATATATATATGTGTGTGTGTGTATATATATACATATATATATATATATATATATATATATATATATATATATATATATATTATAAATGCATGTGTGTGAGGAGTACTTCAACTGTCTTCTGTAGTGCTATGTTATGGCAACTGCTTTTTTAAAATTTAAGATGCAGGTTACAGTTAGGGGCAGGGTTAGCACATACTACTTAAGAATGGAGGCTTTGCTGACTATAATGGATCTAGTAGACCAAAAACTCTTATACATCCAGAAATCAAACAATTCAGCTAATACTAGGGCCACAGTTCTAAATTCACTCCAGCTAAAAGACTTAAGGGTGAGTACTGGCAAAGGGGAAATGTCCTTGCAGCTCAGTTGACTTGCAACTACTATGAACCTATGACATGTGAGTAATTCACATTCTTGTATGGAAGCAGAGTTAGTTAGGCCTGCCTTCCCGGGGACTCTTGTGTGACCTACATGGACTTGCAGTATGTGGGAGTAGAAGAGGAACACATGCTGCCTTGTCTGCACCAAAGGCAGATCTTTTAGAGTGTGTGTAGAAGACTTTGACAAAAGGCATATTGTTGTTGTGGGCAGGATTCACGAAGCCTCCGTGTAAGAGTTATAACTCATACACGGAGGCTGCAGTTAAACGGAGTGATGTCAGCATGCTCTGCATATTCATGAGAGCATGCTGAATCACACTTAAGGCCAACACGGTCCGTGTAAGACAGTAGGGGGCGTGTCCGTAGGCCGAGCCCTGTAAGCGGACACGCCCCCAGAAGAGGAAAAGTTCCCAAAGTAAACACCCACGACAGAGTCCACGGAAATGTGAATAAACAGAACACAACACATGCCCCCACAGACTATGAACAGAAAACATATAAATAAACACGTTATATATATTTTTTAAATTGTAAAAATGTTTAACCGTGAGTGCGCTTGTTTGCGCGGGCGTGCCCGTAGCGCAGCTACAGTTATCAGTCAGTGGGAAAGCATATAAGAACTAAATATGCAAAATAAGCCAGGAAGCAATAGCGTAGCGGTAGAGATGTTGGTTGAAGAGCAGGCATTCATGGTTCGAGCCCCCACAACACCAATATTTTTTTTTTAGCAAAATAAGCAGGAAACAAGTCCCTGACAAATATGTACACATAAAACCACAAGTTATGTAAAATGCAATGAAATAGCCCATTTATATTGAAGAAATTTGAGGTAACAAAAGAAAAATGCCAAATGTGCTCATAGCTGAGCTACAGTTTAACAGAGTGAGTGCATCTGCCCGTAGATGAGCAGTGGTTTAACTGGTGCAAAATGAGTGCCTGTAGCTGAGCAGTGGTTTAACACGGTGAATCTATGTGCCCCTAACTGAGCTGAGCGTAACATGCATGCCGATAGACAAATGAGGCTTAAACCAGCGTACCCCATTTGCGCAGAGCTGCGCACCGCGCAAACAAGGTAACTGACGGGCAACGTTGAGCAAGCCGTATCAAAACTGCCTTTACACAGACACACCCCTCAGCATGTCTAGACAGTCATGAAAAATAAAAAGCAGTGGCCAGGTTCAAACCCAGGATACTATACACCATAGTCAAGGTACATAACCACTAAGCCATGACAGCAGTACCTAGAAATGCAATAATAGCTAATATATAGGAATGAATACAAACTAGAGCATGACAGTTCAGGTTTACTAAAGTTGATACAATTCCAAAATGGCCAATCACAGCTATGTGCGGGAAAAACGGACTATATAAGCCCCATAGGCGGGAATACACAACATAAACGATTGTAGAACTGACCTGCAGGCAGAATGACAGGTGTAGGAGAGGGTAGTTGCTTTCCAGCACAGAGGTGGGGTGTTGAGGAGTCAAGGTACATGGTCTGGCTCGTAGTCCATAATCATGAGGCCCAACTGATGCAGGCCCAGGTCCTCTGGGGAGCATACAGGGCCGAGGCGTGGGACCGGTTGGCTCATGATCTCACCAGTGCCACAGGGATTCCAAGGACTGGTGAGCAGGTCCGTCACCACCATGCGGACCTGAAGAGATGCAAGCAGGGCCACCTGAACCTTTGGATCCAGGAGGCCCGGCAAACACCCAACGCCCCACTACTGAGTAAGTAACATTTAATTATGTATGTAAGAAATTAAACTAGCTGATATTATGGAGATGTGTATTCCAATATTACTTCATTTATATTACAGCTGCAGGTGTCCGTTCTGCGAACCGCAGAGCCTATGGTGATAGGCTGGTGCGGTTGCGCCACCAGGCAGGTTAGTAATCCACTACCAGAAACTGTAAAGAAATATAAAAGTATGACAGTCAGCAAAAGAGTGCAGTGTAGTCAGTAAGGAATAAAATCTGCAAGTAACAGTGTGACAGTGTCTGCAAGTATTGCTTGATTACCAAACTATGTGTTTCAGCCTGTAAGTTAAACTGAAAAATTAAACTGTCTGACATATATTCTGAAATAAAAATGCCCTACCTGTAAGAAAACAGTACACAACCTGCAGCAGGCTCAAAAGTATAGCTGCAGAAGATGATGAAATCACATGTGTGAAATATATCCCTGTGGAAATACTGAAACATGACAGAAGTGAGACTGCTGGAAAGGATTGTAATAACTACAGGTAAAACATGTCGATAAAGCCTAGAAGTAAGTACCATCCTGAATAGTAAAATGAAAGCAAGTGAGAGAGTATGAGAAAGTGTCATGAATCCAGCAATACAGTAGTAATAACCCCTGAATAAAGTATACTGCAGTCAAGACAGAATGAAATGCATGTGAGATTCAAAACCAAACAGCGAAATCTGTTCAAAGTCTTGCTGCATCTGGAATGTGTATCCCAAAATCTGGATATGTTTCTCTCAGTCTGCAATATGCAGATAGGATGATTGTCTGATATACCAAACATCCACACTTATCTACAGCTATATAAGGCAAATGTAGTAGGATGATGTAGCTGAACAAAGCTAGATATGAATGTGTATGAAGAACAATAAAACTGTATATTGATGTTGCATTAACAGTCCTATCACCAAGTTGAAATAGGTATCATATAGGAAACTGTAGTTAGAACAGTAGTGTGTATATAACTGTAGCTATTAGAAATGTACAGCATATGTATTGTTATTCGAAGGTGTTAATATTATTTTCTTTACCCCACCCTATAACCACATATAACCCATTCCACGTGAAAATGGTATGTGCAATCACAATTAACACCCCTGGATGTTTGTCCTGTTGGGTCATATATATTTGCATGTCTGTTGATGCATCTGCCCTGTTCATACATCCACACCTGATGGCCTGTTGCCATCAATTAACCCTGCATGTTGTTGGACTGTGTATTTCTGTTCAAATTATGCATGTGTTATGCACGCTGTTCAATGGTGTGAATATCTGGGTGCTTGGTTAATGGGAATACTAATGCATGCTGTTACAACTAATTGTGAATGGTATTATATGTCACTAACCCAAACTGTCATGACATAATGCAAAACATAGGACGACAGGGAAGGCGGGTTCCAGCGGACCCACCTCTCCCACCTCAGCTGGCGAGTGCACCTGGCACTGGTGCCGAGTCTGGACCCTCCTCCGGTGGCCCTGTGCCACCTGCGGGTGGAAGCACTGCAGGGGATGGGGCTCACCCCCCCTCTGCAAGTGTGGCCAGAGGAGAACCACCACTCACCCTCCGTAGCGTCCGGACTGTGGTGCGTAGGGAGATTCGGGACTCTGTTCTCGAGCCGCTACGCCAGCTCGAGGCACGGGTGGCGCAACTAACGGGCATGCCTGTTGCCCAGCCTACACAGCCCCCAGCACAGCCCCATCCTGGGCAGTGAAGGAACAGTGGCAACTGCCTATGGGTGGGGATATCAGTACCACTGTTGCCATCTGTGGGCTCATGGGCTCTGGATATCCAAACCTCCGTCCCCGTCAATTGTGTAACCCCCCCACACGTGTCATACACCGCCCCTGTATGCGTCTTGTTTGTCTTGTCTGTTTAACTACCCAACCTACCTCCCCAGCTGTACAGACTTCCTTCACCTGAAATACCACTCTCACCTGAAAAAAAAAAAGGGCACTCTGTACCCACAAATAAATTACTCCCCATACATAGCTGCCCATTCCGCACACATGTATGCTGGACATGGAACCTATCAATTACAATTGGCTGTACAACAAGTATTATTGTTGTCCTGACACCTCTCTCAGGGGTGGAAGGTTTCAAATGTCACACCAAATTACATACATATGCACAGCTGTTGCTGATGAAGAAATGGGCAGCTATGGGCCTTACCTACATCCCTCCTGCACATCCCAAGCTTGTTTCCCTACTGTCTTACCCTCTTTGTGACCCCTTTTTCACCACTTTCCTGTCTCCCCATTTTCTTTTCTTTCAAAGAAAATAGTGCGGGTGTGCGCCAGAGTAAGCACCGTTAAGCGGTTGTAAGCGGGTGTGCGCTTGTGTGTGTGGAGCTAACCGCCAGTGCACATGCGTGAGCTCCGTGCAAATCAGCGCTAACCCGGTTACAACTGCTTAAAAGTGCCTTAGTCACTTTGATTGACAGGTCCTGTACTCAGTTCAAAAGCAAAATAAAATCCCACTGTCAGTCCCGAACACAGGACCTTGGAAACACTAGTCTGTACGACCTACCACTAAACCATGACTCTTATACAAAAACATTGTGCTAAAATAAATATAACATGTAATAGTAGGGATGAATGTAAAGGGAATATAGGATGTGTAGTACACAAAGCATGTCATTTACAATTACTGTCAAAACTACTGGATTTCCATAATAGTAGTGTGTGAACAGAAACAGCCATGCTAGATGGCAGCTTGTAGATAATAAGGTCAGTTAAAGTACATATCTAAATGTATGTATATGTACATATATATATATATATATATATATATATATATATATATATATATATATATATATATATATATATATATAAATATATATCTATATATAGTTGTAGGAGTCAATCTGCATACACACTTGCTACAGGGAACATGATAGAGGAATGGAGAAATGTGAATATACAACACAGCCTGAATCATGAGAGAGATACTAACCTTTACACTCACAGAACACTGTCCACAGCATACAGGCACGGTCCCCGCCCTTACAATCTGAAAGGGCAATGCCTATCCCACATACCCTTTTATAGCACTGACCTGAAATCACAGTGAGAACTGCAATCAGTACACAACTGGCTGTATGCAATTAGCAAATGCTGGCTTACAATTGGTGCAGAGGCCATCACATGGACCTATGCAGATACCTACAAAAGCATCCAGTGCTAACACTCCCAACATGCAATACATTCATTGCATTGTTTGTAAGCAGACAGAGGGAGAGCAAAAAAAAATAAATTAGACACTGTGGATCTGTCACCAGAAGCTGTCAGCACTGACAGTAGCAGCAGTAAGCAGAAGCTGTGGTAATGCAACCAGCTGAGACAAACAGAGGTAATGCAAAGTAGCAGGTTAATAGTGTGCATACTGTGAACCCTCCAAATGTGTCATAGGTCTGTATCCATAGGTATGTCCATGTGATATGTTGTGTGTACGTAGTTCCACCAAAAGGGGATGACCATACATTACATGTCAATCAGTCGTAGGCCATGATCCTGACAGCAGTTGTCTGTGTGTTGGCCCAGCAAGGGCTGTAGTGACTGCTTTGAAAGGTCAGCCAGGTTCAAAAGTCAGGATCAGCCCATCCCAAAGGCACACTGGCTGGGAACAAGTGTCTGCAGGTACCCAATGTCACTGCATATGCATCCCATACTGCATAATTCCATAGCTTAGCAGACCAGGCCCATTATGCATATGATGTGGTAATTCCCAGGGTCAGTCGAGGTGCCCCCTTAGTGGTGTGGGACCACTGTTGCTGTATGCCACTGTCCAGGTACATATCCTGTAGTATGGCCAATATAAACTATCAGTGTTATATGCGGTTGTATGTCCTCTCGGAGTGCCGGTAGCACACATCCAGGGATACCACGAGGTCACAGTGATGCTGTGTGTTCTTCTCCGCTGAGGGCGGCCCTCACCTGGACATGTGAGATGATAGGGAGGTTACATCCAGCTGTGATAAATATATCAACTGGTGGGGGAGAAGGAGGGGGGATACGTGCACCGAACAAGTCTGCAAGACTGTTGCCAATATCAGTGTGTTTGGTGAATGTTAAGTAGGTATGTATTAACACAGAGCATATCTGAGGCATGTGGTCCATATGTGTAACATAACTGAAGAAGGCCTTGTGGTCATCCATAGTGTTTGTGTCCATTTCCCTCCCAGTGTAGGCCATGGCCGTTGTTATGATGGACCGTAGGGTAGTACCAGTGCTGACCACAGATGCCTTCCCTTAATGTGAATGTGCTCTGTCCTGCAGTAGCCTCCTGCTATTGTTATACAATCTGCCTCTGTCTGGGGTCCACTGGACAGGATGCCTAACCTTTGTGCATAGGGTCTGGGTTAGAAATGTGTGTGCAAGTTCCATGCAATCTGTGGCATGTCCATGGTAAGCATTTGCAAAGGGGTCAGCAGTGTGGCTTGTGGCTTCCACTGGCCCAGTGTGCTGCATGGATACCATCTCAGTCCCAGCAAGTGAATAACTGTCTAATCACATACATATCAAAGTAGTCTACTGTGCTGGTGGTGTTGGTGGGATATGTATATCCAGGCCGAGTAACTCTGTCCAAATCACAGTAGTGGACAGTGTCCCACATACAGTACCTTGGGATGAACCCCCAGAGTAAGGTTGTGCATTGCATCTGTCAGTGTGTGCTGACCAATGGGGCATGCTACTATGTTGTGTGGAATGTGGCAGGTATTGTTGCACAGGTGTTGGCTGAGCACTGATATCTGGCCATGTACCTGTGTATCCACCACGACACACACATGCAACATATGGGAGTAGTAGTATATCACTACACATGAGTATCATGTATAGTATGTGTGCCATATATTGCTGACATGGTCTGCTGATATCCTGTTTGTGTTCTCTTCCAGGGAGATGGCGCGACAGCGTAACCCTGCCTACTCTGTGGTGGAAGATGAGGAGATCCACCAGAGCCTGGTGCGGGAGTATGACATCCTGTTTTCCCACACCAGTCAGAATCAGCAGGAGAGGGCCGCACTGTGGCAAGACCTTGTCCATAGGGTAAATGATATTGGCACACATAACAGGACATATGAGCAGGTACGACATCACTGCAGTGATTTAATCCAAAGTGTCCGGCAGAGTGCATCAGATATCCACAGGCAACAGGTCACCACAGGAGGTGGGGTGACCACACATCCCCCCCTCACCAGACTGGAGGAGCTACTCCTAAGTGTTGTGGCTCCAGCCCTGGAACACCAACAGCAGTACACCTGCATTATAATGGAGGCTGGTTCCACACAGCAGCACGACATGGAGCGTGCAGGTAATATGCCATATGTACACTTGACTGTTCTGTACACTGTATCATATGCAATATCAATGGCACAGTTGTACCCACTGACATTAATCTCATCATTTCTGCAGGTCCCTCCAGGGTTACAGCAAGACAGGCCACCCATGCTGGTGAGTGTGTTTAACATAACCTTTAATAGTCCTGATAATGCTAGTAACAGTAGTGTAACTCAGTAGTGCTCTGTGTGTATGCTGCAGGGTGTGCATGTGTGCATGTGTGCAGGTGTGCCTGTGCCCATGTGTGCATGTGTGCATGTGTGCAGGCGTGCCTGTGTCCACGTGTGCATCTGTGCATGTGTGCCTGTGTCCATGTGTGCATATGTGCATGTGTGCATGTGTGCCTGTGTCCACGTGTGCATGTGTGCATGTGTGCACGTGACCACGTGTGCATGTGCCCATGTGTGCATGTGACCAGGTGTGCATGTGTGCATGTGTCCATGTGTGCATGTGTCCACGTGTGCATGTGTGCATGTGTCCACGTGTGCATGTGTCCACGTGTGCATGTGTGCATGTGTGCCTGTGTGCCTGTGTGCATGTGTGCATGTGTGCCTGTGTGCATGTGTCCACGTGTGCATGTGTGCCTGTGTCCATGTGTGCATGTGTGCATGTGTCCATGTGTGCATGTGTGTATAAGTGCATCACTGGTAACAATGTCTGGAGACTGTAAACTGTGTTTCCTGTCTTCCTCCCACAGGTTCTGGGGCTGCTCTGGTGACCTGCAGCAGGGAACCTGAATCCTGTGCCACGGCTACTGGTAATAATGATATTTGTGTAATGGTACAGGAAGGTGTGTCAGGGTCTGCCATTGGTCAGCCAATTGACAGTACACAGCTGTCAACCCCATCATTGCGCACAGTCATCCTGCCTGTACATCCTTTGTCACCATTGTCCCTAGGTGATGGACAGGATACAGTGGGCATAGACCAGGGTAATGTGGTACCTGTGGCACATGCATCCCCACACAGCAGCCATGGGCAGGGTCCTCCGATGGTACCACACAGACAGTTGCCCCTGGGTTCTTGTGGGAGCATCCGTGGATGTACTGCCTCTGGCCGACGTGCCCAAAGAGGTCTGTCAACCTCAGCTATGTTTCGGACGGTCATGCAGGCACAGTCACGTATGGAAAGGTACACCAGACAGGGTCTGAGGGAGCTGAGAGCATGTCGCACAGCCATGACAGACAGTATGCGTGACATTGCGGATGCTATCCGCAACTTCACCGATGTCATAGACAGACGTTGTGGGGACATATTACAGCAGTTCCACAACCAGATGTCCATGAGCCAGGGCAATGGTGGGCGTCTGTGGCGTCAACGTGGCCGTATGCCGGCAGCAGCAGCAGCTGGCAGTCGGCACGGATGACAACAGGCTCGCGCATGCCCCCATAGTGCCAGTAGCAGCCCCAGCAATGCTAGGTCTGTGCTGTCATCGGAATGCCCCAGGAGACCACGTGCACGTGGCTCTGGACAGTCCCAACAGGGACTTGTGTCAAGTCAACACACTCCCGCTTCTGATGACAGTACCCAGTCTGGCTTTGTACTGGATATGGTCCATAGCACCCCTGCCAGGCACAGGTACTGTGTCCGTGCACACAGACACTGATCTGTATGGCCTGCCAGATGCAGTCTGTGGCTGTCCACAAACCCCTGTATATGGCAGCCATGAGGTGGAACTGTGTGCGTGCATACACACATGCGAAATGTTAACACCTAGGGCAACCACATACACGCACACACTGCACCAACACTGCCCCACCCTGTACTGCTGCCCCTCACCAACACACATACACACACATGTCAATTGGTGGTATCAGTGGCTGACTCAGGCATACCTAATCCACACCCTTTGCATATGATGACACTGTGCCACCTCCTGCAATTTCCAACATCATTGCGGGAACAGGTAAACACGTTGCTGATGCACAGGGTGACTACATAGAAGTGTATTAGTAGTATCATGTTGGTAACAGTACAGTGTGCTGCTATGACTGTGTGTTTATCCCAGCATGCCTGCTGCAGTAACTGTATGAATGTCCTGAATTGTTATCTGCACCCATAGTACATACCAAAGTATAACAGCTGCACATAATTGCATGCCAGTGGTAAGGTTGTCAACAGATAGCCGCATACATGGGTAGCACAGGGGGAAAGCTAACGCAAGTAGTGATATGCAATGGTGGACATGTACAGTAATGGTGTCAAGTTGCCCACAACGACTATGCCATGTGGATGTTGGCGCATGTAGATATGTGTGCAGTACCAATGTAATCCAAATCACAAATGAGTATGACATAATATCAGTTCTACCATGGGCATCTGCGCTGCGTATTCCTGGGTACATGTTGATAGTGTCTACATATTTGCATTTTTACTTACTGTTATTGTTACCCCTTCTTTGTTGTATAATGCACTACTTCCAGCCCTGTTTACTGTAGCTTTGTTTGCATGCATGTTCGCTTGGGGTTCCCTGGAACACTGCTTACACCTGCAATGCAGAGTTACAGTGCTTCTGTAGACTTCTAGTGACATCTGCATAGCGTACGATATGTATGTTAACTTTACACATGACAGAACGTCACTGTCTGTCCTGTACGCCTGTATGTTGCCTGTGACACATTGCACACGTCTTACCTGGCATTTACCCACGTGTGCAGTCATATATGTCAGTGCTATGAAACAGTAGCGGTACACCCACACATACACACCTTCAGTATGTTGCTCCCCATTGGCCCTATGTGTTAGTACTCACCATGGCAATCACACTACTAGGGTAGCATGTGCAAAGGTAAGCTGTGAATCGCCTCTATGGTCCAGTTGTGGTTTATGTGTGTCATGTGTCATTGTCACAGCTGCCACATGTATGCAGTCAGCCATCACCCTTGGCCAGGAACGTACAACACATGTGTGGGATGCCACCACACAGCCAATCTGGGGACTGGGCTCTCTGAACCCAGTAATGCCATACCCTGTCAGGTGGCATGTCATATATACTACATCCTGGACAAACGTCAACCCCAATCCCTGCTGCTACTATTGATAATACCCCTGAAGATGTTCCTGATAGTGTTGACCAGTTCTTTACTGAGACATTTCAGGCCCTAGCTAGCCATCTACCTCCTAGCTCCCCTGGTCCTGAAAGTAGCACCCCTAGAAAACTACTTGCGTCCAGCTGCCAACCAGTCACCACTTCACTTCTCCGTACCTTGAGTGAAACAGTGAAACCCACTACACTTTCTGCTGATCAACCCCCTGCCGAGTACCTATCAAAACCAGATGATGCTATTGCTTACCCCGTCTCAAAGGTAATCAAAGGAACCATGTTAGAATCTAACTTTGCCACCATCTGGAAAATGTCATATGTAATCCCACTTCACAAAGGAGGCAGCTCTACTGAAGTCTCCAATTATAGGCCAATAGCTATACTCTCTCCACTTGCAAAGATTATGGAAACTTTCGTCATAGACAAGTCATGCACCACCTAATCCAAACTTGCATTATGGCAGACACTCAGCATGGCTTACGTCCTCATCACAGCACTACCTCAGGCCTCCTAGCCTTTACTAATACTATAAGCCATACTTGCAACAATAATTATACATCCGCAGCCCTCCTTTTGGATATTTCAAAGGCATACAATATGGTTGATCACCAACTTGTACTCCACACCCTGCAAAGACTGTCTAGATACTGGAGCCTTCCAATGGTTTCAATCCTACCTGCATGGTCGACAGCAGGCTGGCCTCTGGCAGAACAAACTCTGTAACCTTCTACCTAACACCCTCAGAGTACCACTAGGCTCTATACTAGGGCCCTTGCTGTTTTCCATCTTCATTAATGACCTTTATACTGTCATCCCAAATGTCAGCTGTATCCAATATGCTGAAGACTCTACTCTGATCTGCTCAGCCACATCTCCAGTAGAGTTATGGTCAGCTACCCAGACCACCTTTAATACAATAGAAAACTGGCTTTCTGAACATCATCTGATCCTAAATTCCAAATAAACTAAATTGCTGTTATTTCACCAAGACATAGGTCTACCACTTTCACCGTTACCATGACATCAACTGATGGCACAATAATCTCCCCTGACCCATCTCCAAAACTATTAGGTGTCATCATAGACAATAATCTCAAATGTGACCTACATGTTAACCAGAGTATCACAGCCATCAATAGAAAACTAGGGTCACTTTACAGAATTAAAGCCTTCCTAGCCCCCTCCAGCTAAAGGTGCCATAGCTCGCTCACACCTTGTTTCAACCCTTCTGTATGCATCCCCTCTACTCTCGAATATGAACAAGACTGTCCTTAACAAACACTCAATTTGCTACAACCACATTGCCAGGTTTGCCACTGGGCTGCCTTTTGACACATCATTGCATCAATCTAAATTAGCTTGGTTGGCTTGCAATACCCAGCCCAATACAGTATAACCAACTGATTATGGCCTATAAAATCCTCTACAATCCAGACAATACTCCTGCACTTCAAATATTATCACCCCCTATAAAAATCCTAGACTACTTCGATCCTCTAACAAATTACTACTTCAGACTAGCAGGTTTAATAACACAGCCAGTGATTCTCTCTTTGCAAACCCTGTAAGTAGATCCTGGAACTCACTTCCAGCTGATATTACCCTACTGTCCACCTTAGGTCAATTTAACAGTAGACTCAAACAACATTTGTCACTTAACTGGCTATGTCAATGTATCAAGCTTGGCTACCTCGAATGTGTAGAATCTGTGAACCACTTTATTGTGTAATTTTAATTTAATCCTGACGTGCTCAGGACTAACATTAACCTGTGGAACATGTTTGACTTGCTTACTTATGTAATCTCTGTAAATAATCTGTTTGTAATATGTAATGCTAGTATCATGTAATGCTGTATCTGCTACCCTCGTAGCTTGTCTCCACGGGCCTCCCCTGGAAATGGACATGCATCCAGTTGGACTATCCCAGTCAACAAATGTAGGATAAATAAATCAATAAAATATATTACAGTGACTACAATACAAGTCAGACATCGACATGCACTGTCAGCATGCTGAACACACTGGGGCATATGTGGGGACTCAGAATAACAGCCTGCCTGGGCATCACACACCTCCGCAGCTGGCACACAGGTATATGTTCTGTCGGAACAGAGCACATGCCACACATGGCACACACATCCCCTGTGCCACACACTCACAGCCTGTAGGGCTACACAACACACCTGCTACAGACGTGTCAGGTACCTGTCTTGTGTGCTGCACTGGGGTCCTGCTCAACAGGCTGTATCTGGTGAAGGTCACAGTGATATGCCTCAGGGGCACTATGGTCCACCACAGCACACATGCATACAGGTCAGTCAGAGGCATAGACAGATATGACTCACTCATTGACCATGCCAGTATGGCTGCCTGAGACATACCTCCCTGGACTACATGATAGGGAACATAGAATGGATCTCTCAGCATGTGGCACAGGCCAGTATGAGCCTGATGTTGGTTGCCAACATACCCTCACCAGGTATTCTACCACTATATGTGGGAAGGGTGTTGTATGTCTACATTATGCTCAGTCTCCACTGTCATTCATAGGGTATCCACTGGCTGTCAACGTGTGCTTACATGCTAGGGAAGCCACAATGATGCGCAAGGGTCATCTTGCGCGTGACACCCATGGCCCGATGTATAACGGCAAAGCTCCTTGGTACACACATACTGCCTTATGCTGCAGGACATGGTTTACATAGCGACCTCCATGGGTATCACACAGGTTAGGACACTAACAGTGCTGCTACACAACAACAGCAGTGTACACCGGATGATGCATGCACCAGACACTGCCCTCAGCATGGTGAACTGCAATGTCTGTGCAGTACCAGATTCATGATTCATGGCTCACAGGTGCTACCCATCACTGACAGGTTATGCCCCATATCATGCCTGTCGTTCCCTACACATGTAACACACATGGATAGGGGGGTGGTATCCCAAGGTAACACAGATACACACACCTCCAGGTTGTTGGCACAGCACAAACCATCAGGTTCATAGCCTGGCACACACAACCCTCCCATACACAGGAAGACCACCTATCCTCCATAACAACACTGGCAATATGACAGTCTCAAGAACTGTGTTTATATGGCCAGACTGCATCCAGCCAAACATTGTGTGTGAGCATTACTGTAGCTACAACACACTAGTTGAAGGGTTCACAGCATGTGGTCACCGAATTGCAGTGGAATGACATGTTACCACTACCACAACAGGTGGGAACATGCAGCACCTGTACATCGACTACATGTACACTATATGGCCCAGACCAGATGTGTATCCCCTGCTGTAGGTCTTTCACCATAGACACCCACACTGTATAGAGACATACCACGTGTGGACGCTGCACAGTAAGACACAGTCATATTGGTATACATTGCAAATACCATTTATCCACTCGAAGCATGTATCAGACATGGTAACTACTGCAGGTCACAGGTATTTATGTGCATGTGTCACACACATAGATCATGTGTGCAATGCCATTGCTGGTTTAGGCAATGGCATGCATTGTTATGTACAAACACCCACACAAGGTCATACTGTGTGACACAACCACACGTGACAGTTGTGGGTTACCAAAACATACCTATCTGGACTCTGACAATGGTAATAGACACAGTAGCAGAGCACACTATTGGCATTACTAGCCAACTAGCCCTGTTTGGCTGTGCTGATAGTGTGGTGACATCCCCTGTGTTTACTGGGGGAGTATGCAGCATCTGGTGTATTGTAGTATTTGCCAAAAGGATCTGTTCGCACACACTTGCATTTACACACACCCTACTACCCCGACACACATGCACACTTGCAGGATTCATTCCCCTACCTAACTAAGTCATGACACGTGAGAGAGACGCATTAGCAAAGTGCACTATTCCATTTACTAAATAGTCCCTCTTCTCTGGCTATACTTATAGGGTGCTGACAACATCAGTATTTTGAAAGGGTAATGTGCATCAGGTAGTGTGATCTCCTGATTGCCAAAACTAACATGTTTTTCATACAGAAATGCACACACACAAATGCCCCACATCCAAACACACACACATGCCATTCACAGGTTTCAAACTCCTACCTAACTACATTACGATACTTGGGAGAAACGCATTAGCAGAGTGCACTATTCACATTACTGGGAGGCTTCCTTTCTCCTGCTGTACTTATAGGGTGCTAACATCATCTGTGTTTAGAAAGGGGAGTGTGCATCCTGTAGTGTGTTCTCCCAGTTGCCAAAAGGGACATTTCCCTCACACAAATTTGCACACACACAGTAACCCCTCTCATCCAAACAAACACACTTGCCATTTACAGGATTCAAACCACTGCCTAACTATGTTATGACACTCGAGATGGACACATTAGCAGAGTGCACTATTTGCATTACTGGGAGGCTTCCCTTCTACTGCTGTACTTATAGGGTGCTGACATCATCTGTGTTTAGAAAGGGGAGTGTGCATCCTGTAGTGTGTTCTCCCAGTTGCCAAAAGGGACATTTCTCTCACACATATTTGCACACACACACTAACCCCCCTCATCCAAACTTGCCACTTGCAGGATTCAAACCACTACCTAACTATGTTATGACACTCGAGACAGACGCATTAGCAGAGGGTGCTATTCGCATTACTGGGAGGCTTCTTTTCTCCTGCTGTACTTATAGGGTGCTGACATCATCTGTGTTTAGAAAGGGGAGTGTGCATCCTGTAGTGTGTTCTCCCAGTTGCCAAAAGGGACATTTCCCTTACACATATTTGCACACACACACTAACCCCCCTCATCCAAACACACACACTTGCCACTTGCATGATTCAAACCACTACCTAACTATATTATGACACTTGAGACAGCTGCATTAGCAGAGCGCACTATTCACATTACTGGAAAGCTTCCCTTCTCCTGCTGTACTTATAGGGTGCTGACATCATTGGTGTTTAGTAAGGGGGATGTGCATCCTGCAGTGTGTTTTCCCAGTTGCCAAAAGGGACATTTCCCTCTCACAGCCTTTCACACACACAAACCCCACTCACCCCCACACACACACACACACTGAGCATTTGCAGGATTCGAACCCCTACCTAACTATATTATGACACTTGAGAGAGACACATTAGCAGAGTGCACTATCAGAATTACTGGGCATCTGTTTTGCACCTGTAGTATTTCTAGGGTGCTGACATCTTTATTTCTACAGAGGTATGTAGATGTAGTACTAACTGTCAGGTGGGGGATAGCATATATATGCATTTGCAGCCACCTACGTCAGGGTCAGATATGCACATCGCACTGGCAGGTTATGTTCTATACCATGCTTTGGGACAACAGGACCTGTAACACACAACACAACCAGTCCAGAACACCACACCCACATCCAGGACACACACTTAGCTTCCCTGGGAACAGTACCAGGATATGCAGGTATTCACATACACCATTCCAGTTGTTAACATCAGGTACAGGCATATTGTGTGTGAAAACTACTCAGGCCTCTACCACTTTACCCTACAGCCACTACAATTTGTGGGTCCATGTGCTATGGCAGAACCACACACCACAGCCACATGGGTGAATACATATTGCACTTGTCCATCTGCAACGTGGGTACTCACTGTTCCACACCAGAGGTAGACCACCATTGTTGATATCTGACCATACCCACCTTTCCCTGGACATCCATATCTCATCTCCACCCGCAGGCAAGGTTGTCACTGCACACAAACTGTGTTTAGCACAAGCAGACTCTACACTTGTGTAGACTGGGGTGGATGACTTCAGAGGACCCATGCTAGAGGACTATACTGGCCACTCAGCATAATCCTTGACAATTGCATCCTATGAGCATGTGTACAGTTTGCATTGGTCATGCTATCCCACATATACCCATGACTGCTGCACAACAAGACACCTGTCAGCTGTACACCAGCCATATATGCACCGTTCAACAGACAGAGTGACCTAATACATTGCAGAGCTGTAGCCCACAGAGGGAGGACATCTGTGGACAGTTCCAGCATGGCACTTCATTCACACATACTCATTACAACACAGTGTTGACAGTGGAATCGTCCAGAGAATGCAGATAGGGCTCCCCTCAGTCTGTTATTGATGGACACCTACTGTCGGAGATCCTCAGCAACCCTCTCACAGCACACACCGACAACATGGCTGTGGCTTAGCACATTCAATCCCTGAGACCTCCACGGTGCCCCTGCTTGACAGAGGCACAGCTCACTAGCCTCACATGTTGCCTTCTGTGACCTACTTTACAGTGGCATGGTAGCCTACTATCCTGGGGATGTAGATGCCAAGCACACTCTGGCTGAGCTGTCATTCCGTGGGGCAAGAAGCCTAGTATTGACCTCTATACCCATATGTTCAATTGTCGGATGCACAATATTTGTTGTGCTGTTCTACTGTTTGCAGGTCTTTATTGCCATAGCATTCCCTGTTCCTATGACCAACTTGTGTATCTGTCGCAGATGTTTGCATATGACGGGGATCCACTATATCACTTATGTCTCTGTGGTCATTTACTGTGTGCACTGGGCTGATTGCTGTGTTGTGGTTGGTTCCTGGACTGACACGTACAAATACCAGATATGTGTGGCCAACTGCTACACGAAGATATGGCCTAAGTGTGTGAGCATGCCCAGTTCAGCCTTTCCATGGCATGTTGTCTGACATATGCCTCATTTATCAAAGTGTGCGAGCATGCCCAGTATGAGCTTTCCATATGTTGCACTCTGAAGTCCACCACATATTTGGGTGTGTGTGACCTTCGACATTATCGCACGTTTATGATTGTGTGTTTGGTGACATGTTGTGTACTAACTGGCCAACTGCTTCATGTCTGCCACAACAGGGATTATACTGTGCCTGCAGGAATTGCATTGGATACATTGCAGACAGTTCTCCACATACTTTCATAATGACCTAACACTGTAGTACCGTATAGTGTACTGGTTCGGTACTTTCACTGTGGTGGACAGTATCCTGGGCTTTAGCCCTATCACTGCTTGACATCTTCATAGTGAGCACAACAGACTGTGTAGGGGCCAGTTGTGCACATATGACCATGTTGCAATATGTTCAGATATGGACTACCTACACCAGGCTCGTCCAACATTGCTAGTGTATTCCACAACATGGGTGGACATTGGCAAACACTAGCGATGTTCCGTAGGCCATTTCTGATGGTAGTCACAGGGTGTGTTTGTCCTTCGACACACATTGTAACTGGAGTTTGCCATTACATATGTCATGGTTGGTATACTGTGCCTCTGTCTACCTCTTACATAACAGTGATACCCAGGGTAGCCTACCATCTCCCATACACTCATCAGGATGCCTCTTGAGGGGTGTCGATATGTGGCACTCTGGCTGACCTGTACCAGGAATTTACTGAAGTGTGGGGGTGCCTTCTGTGTTATGGATCATTCTGTACAGCTTGTCCTATGTATGTCAGTGCTGGGGTTCAGGTCTCTCATGTGCATAGCTCACTGCCATTCAGATTGTACAAGGTGCAACATGTTCATTCATTCCAGGTTGGACATGGCTTCATACATCAGGCACAGCTTTCCTGTAGCTGGGAAGGATGGCGGTGTGTGGGGCTGAAGTTTGTTTACTCAGGCAACACATGGCATCTGTTCATGCTCTTTGCTACCCCTGGTGGGGTACTGTTGTGGACTTTACAGTTGTTGGAGGTGTCTGCTGCAGTATATCCCACAGGGGCTATTGTAGTCAGTTGTGATGCTGATGGAGGATGGCTGCAGAGCCAGAGTGAGTTCCCCTTATCTACATCTGCCAGCTTTCATGTTTGGGTGAGTATATGGTACATGTTTCTGTGAACACTACAGACACATGTTTGTCCAGTGCAGGATATTTATCACCTTTTGTACCCAGGTCTCACATTACATGTTAGGTGCCTCATGGGTTAACACCTGTGTGGTAATTTGTGGGCACTTACTGTATATCCACGGTGGTTGTCTATACACAGTTCTGCGATTAGCTTGCTGACATGGCTATGGCTACAGTTGTCTGTTTGTAGGTGGCCCTTTTGTGGGTTGCTTGTGTCAGCTGGGGGTCGGATATGGTGGGCTGTTTGTACTCCTCTGCATACATGCTCAGTCACAGTCCTTCCATGTTGGCCTATACCTATGGGACATGTATACAGAACGGGGGTGGGGGGGCCAAGACCAGGCCTTGTGGGATGCCACTCATATCTGCTTTGTAGTCTGACATGGATGTGGCATGTCTGACCATGTCAGTTCTGTCCTTGGTCTGCTTTGCAACCCCTCTACTGACATAGGGGTGTATATTTAAGTTGGTGAACATATCCATACTGAACACGTACGGTATTGTCTAGAAGCATGTGCACGGTCCAGCTACGCTGTATGGACCACATAGCCCTCATCAATGACCTTAATGACTGCTTCAAATGGGTCAGACATGTTTAGGGGCCAGTTCTGCAGTTACAACAGCCACAGTTTGTAGGGTCCAGTATCAGTAGGTCCACATTAGCCTTCTGTCTGCGGTACATACTGATCCTTTCCATAGCTGTGCAGAACAAGCTTGTCAGGATCCTGGGGTGGTAGTTTGGAGTATCCATTCAGCCAACACCTTTGTTGTGATGGACCACTGTTGTTGTACACTGCTCTTTGGGTACATATCCTGTGGTAAGGCTGACATTGGCCAGTAGTGTGATTTTGCATTCCATTACTCTTGGGGTCCATGTTGGCCTCAGCACAGGACACCATCACATACCTTTGCTGCTGTGTGTTCTGCTTTGCAGATGATGGCTGTTACCTCAGCATCTGCAATGTCAGGAGACCATCTGCTGGGATAGGTATTTTGCACTCAGGGGTGGGGGTTTGCACTGCACCTGACAGGTTGTATGTTAGCAATATGTGTGTGTGTTTGGTATGTTGTTTGTAATATCTGTGTGATTCGGAGCATATCTGTGGATGCCCAACATGGTTCCTACCATCAGTTGGGTAAGCCTTGTGATTATCCTTAGTGTCCTGTACGTGTTGTATCTTCATAGTTTCATGGGTTCATAGTAGGCCATTAGTAAGCCTAGCTAGAGTGTGTGTCTTTCGCCACCCCTTGCTATGTTCAATTATGGCCATTTATGAGGTTCTTCACTGTGCCTCTGTCTGGTCGTGACACAGTGGGGACCCCCAGTATACATGTACGGTCATCCATCCACTTGGCAATATTCCTGTTGAGGGGTGTCAGTGAGGGGCTCTGCCTACCATGGATTGGGATCCTGTTTCTGGGTGTGGGGAGCCTATGGGTTATGTATCTGTCCCTCCAGCACATCTTATTTCATTATGTGTTGAGGATGACATCTGTGACTCTCACAGCTCCAATGGCTTTGATTTCCTGTGGTGAAGCATGTCCATTACTCCTGTGTTGGACATGGCCTGGTACAACAGACATACAATGCCTCTGTGTAGGCAGTGTGTGACTGCAGTCAGCTGGGGTGTCTACAGCCAGGCAGCATATGACATATATTTCACACCCTTTATCCTGTTGGTGGGGTAACTATGAGGTCTTCCGAACCGCTGCAGGTGTCACGTATGGTACATCCCATATGAGTCATTGTACTAGATTATGGGTCTGATAAGGGAACAGTACAGCGGCACAGTGACCTCTGTTGATGTTGATGTGAATCCTTTCATGATACGGTGTCCAGTATCAACAGTCTTCATAGCCACATTGGCATTGTGGCTGTCACATGACAGATTAATGTCGACCTGTGTCCCTAGGTCCCTGATGACTCCTTGCATACATAATGGTTTGACACCTATGTGGTACTTTGTGTACCTTGTCTGGTATTTGGTGGGACATCCATACTGTCCAGTGTCTTCGGATGTCTGGGTGGGGTTCTTGTGTGTGAGAGTGTGGTCTGTCGCATGCTACAGACTGTACAGCAGTTTTGACTACAGTTATGTGCACATGGGTGGTGTCCGCTGCTTTGTGCATTGTCAGTTACCTGGCTATATGGGTGTCTGTGCTGCATATGGATACTCCCCCTCCTTTGATGTCTTGGTGCAGGTGTTGGGGCTATAACACATGGTATGTGGTATAACCTAGTAGTGCTGGTGTGCTATCACTAGGCCTGCAGCAGGCTTCTGTCACTGGACAGGCATCAATGTTCTCCATAATGGGAAGTGCCTCAGGGGCATGCATATTGCAGTTTACATATCTGGCATTGGTCAGCATTACCCTTATGTTTCCTACCACTTATGTTTTCTAGGGTGGTGGGTAGTCTTTTTGGCCTTGCCTACATACGGCTCTATGGAGGCGGCAAAGGCCTTATCCAGACGCACACGGGTAACAGCTGACAGCCATCCCTGTAACAGCAACATGGTTTGTACTGTGGCATCATTCTTGGTGAGGGTTGGATGCTGCACACAGCCAGTGTCATCCCGCCCTGGGGTACATACTCGGAGGGACCATCCATGTCTCATTTGATGTTGACCAGGGAGGTACATCTCCAGTAATTCACACCAGCATGGACATTGAGTGCATCATATTTTTGCTTGCTTTGGGGTGACCTGCGTACTTGTGTTAACTGGCATTTTGTGGCTACCTACAAGCAGCTTACTCTACCCTTTCCCTTGTTCAGTCTGGTGAGTGGGACAGCTGTGTGTCTGCCTATACAGACACCTATTACGACTGTATCAGGCATGTTGTTTCTCCTTCGGGCCTGTGACTGTTTGGCACACCAGCTTTGCGTACTATTCGTTGCATGTGCTATGTTTGAAGGTTGTGGTTGCTTGTGATCTACTTTGTAGGCGTCTGCTGGTGTGGTGTGTTTGTAATTAAGGCCTCTGGGAATATTTGTCTGTGTTTATGTGTTTGGTTTACAGTTGTGGTAGGTCTATGTGGGACTGGGTTTGTGGTGTATGTGGTTACCTTCTCCTCCGGACTAGTGTTGACAGTACTGAGTTGTTGGAGCTCAACCTCTGGTTTGGATACATGGATGCATCTATCACATATGTTTGTATTTATTGGGGGGTGTTGTGGTTGTCTGTGTACTTGATACTGGCGTCACATTGCCTCTGGATTCATAGATTATACTTGTTGTGGCTGGACTTAGTGGATTGTATGTGTGGACATATGTTGTTGCCATACTACTGGTCAGTGATTACTTCCCTTTTTATGTTTGCTCTATCATGTGGTATCTTCCTCATTCTCTTGCATGGTTTGGTAATGGCTGGAGGCCAGCATGCCAGATGCCTGCGTGTATGGCATTGTGTGTTGTTGTTATTTGTGATTGCATACTCCAAGCATTCCTTGCTGTGTTCATGGAATGCCTGTATAATATGTTCTGTGGTGTGTCCCATATTCTGCACTTGCACAGGGCCTTTTGTGGATTCAACATCGGTTTTGAGGGCTGCAACCTATACTTTACACATGTTTTTCACTGTGGTATTCTGGCCAGGGACTGGGGCCAGTGTGATTACTCTATGGTCTGGTCTTACCAGTGAGGGGTACATTTCTCATCTTGCCATCCAGTACACATGTTGTTGATTATCACATCCAGTATGCTTACCCCTCTTGTGGGAGTAGTACATTGTTCCTGGGCATTTTGGTTTATGGAATCTAGGTAATTTTCTCCTACTGTGTTGGTGCTAGTACAATGCTACCAGTGTATGTCTGGGTATTTTCAGTCAAGCAATATAATGTGGTTTGGGGGGCTTGATATATTCATGTATTCCGACATAGGCCAGGTGCTGTTCCTGGTATTAGGACAGTGGTCTGCAGCAGGCTATATACTGCGAGGCAGTTTTAGCCATTGGTATTTGACCGTGGATATTCCATGCTGCTTCTTGTTGTGGTACCAACATGGGGGTGTGGTTATCCTTGCCATTTCTTGCTAGTCACCCTACTTTTGTAGCTTGTTCCATGTTTTGCAGCTGTACAGCACAGTATGAGGTGTGACCTGGTAGTGTTAGGGTGCTGATGTGAGCCTTGCCCAGTTCTCTATTACAAGACTGGTATCTACATTCTCCTTACTGTGTGCGTTTACAGTGCACACATCTTGCTGTTTATACATCTGTCATGGGATAGTATTACATCTAGGTTCCTATCCCTTGTAGAACCTATGAGGTTGGATTTGTGTTTTCAGACTTACCTATTCAGGGCATGCTGTGGGTACTGACAGCCTTTGCCAGTATCCATGGGGCATGGCATGATAGGTGCATGCCACCCCTAGCAGGTGGTGCATCATGTCAAACTCCGCATATCTTCCCAGCCTGTAACACATTGGCTCCCCTTTGACTGACTGCATTACTTCAGCCAATTATTGTACTTGATCTTCTTGTCTTCATAGTGTGGCATCATGCTTGGTGAGGGTGAGATGTTAGGCAGGGTCTTCATGTTTGCATATACTAGATGGTGTTACATTGCTTAACACATGGCAATCATGCCTCAGGTGGTGCTGCAGGGCTGCCTCTGTCGGATGCACATACTACACTCCCTGTACATGTTTGAGAGCAGGTTGTGTCATGTTAGGCATCCCTGTTACTATATGAGTGAGTCAGAGAGGGGTATCATTCCCAGGGTTCCTACTGAGCCAGTGTATGTGCTATGCGTTGCCTCTTTGCCAAGGCCAGGGCATACTGGGCATGCCTCCTTCTGCCTACTGGGGCAGGCTCAGGTTGTTCCTCCTCCGAGTCACGCTCTGCCTGTGATGGCCTTGGCAATGGTGGGGGGCTGTTTGGCCTGGCCCTATGCTGGTCCTGCTGCAGCTGTTTTCGCAAGATCATATTATGTAGCATAGCATATACCATGGCAATTTGGGTACATGTAGTTGGTGTGTACTGCAAGGCTCCACCAGATGTGTCCAGACACCGGAACCGTGACTTGAGCAGCCCAAACACAAGCTCTATCACATTACGTGTTTGTGCGTGTGCCTCATTATGGTGTTCCTGTTCAGGTGTGTGTGCGTTTCTGATGGGTGTCATCAGCCATGGCTCCAGTGCATAACCTGCATCCCCTACTAGATGTCCATGTGGGATGTCCCCATTGGCAAATATCTGGTACAGCTGCGTCAAATGCCAGATGTGGGAATCGTGATAACTCCCAGGGCAGCCAGCACACACATTCATTATTATGCCCTGGGCATCACACACGACCTGGCAGTTGATGGAGGGGAAGCCTTTGCGGTTAATGTAGGCCCTACCCCGCTCACTGGCTGGTGCTTTGATGCATATGTGCGTGCAGTCTATTGCACCCAGTACCTCAGGGTATTCCGCTATTTGCTGGAAGAGAATGAATTCACATCCCTGTTGGCACCAACATTTAGAAAAAAGCAATGGGGAATCATATTTAATGGCATTAACCAATTTGTAGGTATTTGATAGCATTATTTTTTTGCTAGAGAGGCTATCCATAATAGTGCCTAACATATATATATTTTCTTCATTAATGGGTATTTCTTTGGTTACTGTTGGTGTGAGTTATTTAATCTGTCGTAGTACAATGGTGTATTTATTTTTCACAGATAAAGCACCTTGTAGTTTTTGAAACATTTTTCTCTGTGTTTATAGATGTCCCATACTGTACAGTCTTTAATTAGAGGGTATTCAGAGAGATTTAATGGCTTATTATTGCTTTTAATGTTAGGGTTCATATGGATGGGTTGGAGGAAAAGTAAGGCCTTGTCTAGTTTGAGGGGGGTTTAAATTATTGGCAAGGATATGCTTGTACCAGATTTTAACCCATGATGGCACCCAGATGTTTTTCTTCAAGGAGAAATTCGACATTAAAATGATTCTGTTGGCACAAATGATCGAGTAATATAACCAAAAATCCGGTAGGCTGAGACCCCTTTTCTCTTTGGGGAAAGGCAGCTTGGGGTAGCTTATTCTAAAAGATTTGGGACTCCAAATAAATTTGGCCAATTGTTCATTAACCCTAAGAAAAAAGTTGTTTGGGATGACAAAGTCTGAGGCATTAAAATGATATAATAGTTTAGGAAAGATATTCATCCTAATGATTGCTGCTTTAGACAGTACTGAGAGATTCAGCTGCTGCCATCTATGTAAATCCTGTGTAATATTTGTCCATAGTTTAAGTAAATTGTTCTGGTACATAGATAAGTGGTTATGCTCATATATTACACCTAAGTATTTGAAGGAGTGAACTGTTTTAAAAGAGGAGTCTGGTATGACGTATTCCTTATGGTTTAATGGGTTGATGGGGAAGATAAGGGATTTCTTTTGATTAACACTATAGTTTGAGATTCTTGAGAACTCCTTTATTGATGTAGCTAATTTCCTTAGGTCCGTACTAGGGTGTTCAAAGTAAATATTAAGTTCATCTGCGAAGGCGGATAAGGTTACATAGGTGCCCAAAAAGTTAGGAACTGAATGGTAGGTTCTTTGCAAGATGTAGAGGAAGAAGGCTCTATGTATAAAATTAATTAGGTGCCTCACTCCATTAGATATTTTTATAGGTCTCGATAGTGTTTTATTGATGTAGAGGCATGTAAAAGAGTTGTATAAGGATTTTATTAAACTGATAAATTTCTTGGGAATATTAAATTGGGATATAACTGAGAATAAAAAATTCCATCTGACTCTATTAAATGCCTTACAGGCATCTAAAACTAGAGCATATCTTGGATTCCTGTCATTTTTAGTGATATTAATCATAGAGTCTAAAGTAAAGGTATTGTCCCATGTATGCCTATTACACATAAAGCTAGACTGATTGGGGGATAAAATGAAGGGTGTAATTGATTGGGGGATAAAATGAAGAGCGTAACTTTTTTTTAAGTCTTTCTGCTAGTAGTGAAGATAAGATCTTATTGCCCACATTTATCAGGGAGATTGGCCTGTAGTTATGTGAGTTAGATTTATCTAGGCTATTCTTGGGGATAAAAATTGTTTTAGAAAAAGTTAGATATCTATCTGTTATATCCTTCAGTTTAGTATAGTTGTTTTCTCTTAATAGAATAGATGACAGTTTTTGGTTGAAAATGTTCTAAAAGTCTGGGGTATAACCGTCTGGGCCCAGGGCATTACCTATTTTTAAATTCTCTATTGCGTCAATTATTTCTTGCTAATTAAGTTGGGCCATGACTAACTCTATCTGATTTTCACTTAGTTTAGGGAAAGTAAGATTCTTAAAAAAAAAATCCTCAATTTCTCCCATAGGGGGTTGTTGCACTTCCATCCCTTATATCTCCGAATAGATTTGATGGAATATTTCTAGTATTTGCAGATCTGAATTGTAGAACATATCTTGATATTGGAGTACCGCTACTCTAGAGGCTTCCTGTTTATTTTCAGCTATCCTCCCCAAAGCTTTAGATGGAACTTACACACATTTAGAATATTTAGCAGTGGACCTTAGTTATTGAATAGACTAGTTATGTTTATGTAGGTCAAAAAGTTGTAATTGCGTGGCATTAATTGATTTCTCAATGATAGGGTTCTTATCCACCTGGAATCTTTTTTCCAACTGCTCAAGTTCGGCCATTAGCTTATTTTCTTTTTCTTTTGCCTTTTTTTGTAGAGTGAAGCTTTCTGGATTAGTATACCTCTAAGTTTTGTCTTGCAGGCTGCCCGTTGGAGATCAAACGGTATATTTGTGGTCTCTAGGCTTTCATCTAGGTCTGTTAGCATACTAAAACCTCTTGAATCACATATTGTTTGAGTAATAACTTATTATTCAAAGACCAGTTGCCCCCATTGATCCTTCTTTATGGAACGCCTGATAGATTTAATTTCAAGGTTATTTTTGGTGCACCTTTATATTACCAATATGCACAAGTCTGATCCCAAGAAGGTTGAAAGTGCATTTTAGAAATCACAGAATGTCAAAAAAAAATGGTCCGAATTTGCGATGAGTGAATGCACCTTAGTATTTGCTCATTGCAGATTTGGCATTTCAGGTGCAGATCGCACTATAGCGGGGATCGGGAAATTAACCTTTCCCTCACTGTAGTGCGATCTCGGAGTTAGTATATTAAAGTAGGGGGTGGAGGGGGGCTTGCCCCCCCTGCATAGCAATGTGTAGTGTAATTTTTAGTTTGAAAATCATCAAATCTGGTTTTCCAGATTTTGATTTTCGAACTTTGGTGATGGTCGGCGTTTGAGTTTTGCAGTTTAAAGTCGCACAATAGTGCGTTCATAGTTGTGATTCTCAGTAATACAAAGGTAAACCTTATTTTTGAATGATCAGACAGATATCTGGGTTCAAATGAGTACTTAACTTCCCCTTTTAACAGAGCCTCTGAAATAAGGAAGAAATCTAATCTTCACCAGGACATATGGCAATTAGAATAGTATGTATATATGTTACTTTTTTCTAGGTTATCTCTGAATGATATGGGATCAATAAGGGATAGGTCTGATAACAAGTTCAGCTATGGCTGTCGATGCTTGTATGCTTTGTGAATTCGGTTTACTGGTACGTTCCAGCCCTGGATTGATAACTGCATTCCAGTCGCCCCCTATAATATAAAGGTGGTCTGGGTATTTACATAATAAATTGTATATTTCCAAGATAAAGTCTTGTTGCTTTTGACATGGGCTGTATAGATTTAGGAAAAGGATCTTTTTCCCATCTCATTGTAGAAAAGCACCATCTACCATTTGGATCAGAGTTGTGTTCTATGACAGGTTCATGAAATTATTTTTTTAATTAATATAGCCACTCCTTTGAAGTTAACACTGTCACCAGCTGCAATGATAGTTTTTATCCATCTCCTATTAATGTCCCCCCTCCAACCATTCAACCTCAATTCAGCATGTGTGTTTCTTGAATAAAATATACATTCACTACTGATTTAAAAATTAGGTGCATCAACAGTTTTTTGTTATTCTTACCTTGCAGGCCTCTCACGTTCCATGACTCTATTGTCCACATTACAAGAATTTAGAATGTGAGATATATATCATCAAATTTGGTTTAAGGTATTTGTACTTTTTTTACAGCCTCCAGAAATATTTTCTACATATATATTAGAAGCAACATCTAGTTTAGTAGCACTTAGCTCTTTCAAGCCTGCCCCTGTGCCTAGACATCTATCCTTCATAAATTATTTGAAAAAGCATGGAAAGAGAAGGTTACATCGTGAATCCAGAAAGAAAAGAGTGGTGAGAGAGCAAGAGTGCAACCTTTAAAGATTATTCTAAGGAACGGTAAACTAATACGCAATACTATCACTACTACAAAACTGGTCACCCTATACCCTACTTACAATATCCACTAGCTTCCTAAGTGTATGGTTAGCCAGGACTGTAATCATCACTAAGACTATTGACAAAATAGTACAGCAATACAATGGCATTATACACAAAAAATGTACCATACTATAGGGAACAGTGTGACGTTATAAAACATATGAACACAATAGCCACATCAGTTTGTTCTAGTCATTTACAACCAAATCCAAAGACTATTGACTCCAGCTAAGAAGCTTAAACAGGAAAAAAAGAAATATCAGATCCAGTGTCCATCACAGACGATCATCTAGGTTTGTCCTTAAGAAAAAGATGTGTATTATTATATTCTGAACTGCATTTAACGTTTCTATGTAATACTGCTGCTCAGAAGTCTCCCTTACATACATCTCCTGCTAATCAGCACTATACCTAGGCCTCACTTGCACAGTACTCACTCATCTCTACCAGCCCCAGACCCCAACCTACAGTCACTTTATTACAATCTTTTTATTTTCTGGTTTCTCCGCACCTTTTCAGATGATCTTTTTTGTTACTTAGACCATAGTCCCATCTAACTTCTTAGTAGCTCCCTCGGCTGCTTTTACCTCACACTCATAAAGCACCCAAAACTGCATCCCTTTTTTCTCCCAGACAGCACCCACTATTTTCATTTCCCTCACTCCCGTACTTATGATTCCCCCCTTTTTACACACTCTACCTCCTTCCAGCCCTCACCCTTACTTGGTCCTTCCATTTTTCCTAATCGCTCAACTCTCTCTTTCCTTTTTTTTTTTTTTTTTTTTTTATAGGTTAGGACAGACTCCTTACACAAGCTCACTGGCCTACCCTGCTGGAAACTACATGCACCCAAGACCCAATTGAAGACTGCCCCTCTCTACTTTTTGGGTGTAATTTTGAGAGTATGTCCTGTTAAAGTTTCTTATTTTATATCTTGCCAGTACTGTTTTGTATTCTCTTTGTTCCCTTGGTTGCTGCCTCCTGCACACCACCAGGACAGTCCCTAGTCCTCCATATTCCATCTACTCTGTTTTTTCCTTCTCCTGCCTTCTACAAGAAACTCTTGCTCTTAAGACCCCTATATTCTATGCTCCCATCACTATCTACTTCTCTCTTTAGCCTGCCATTCTGCACTACTCTATCCTGCTGACCTTTGTTAACTTTCCTTTCTGTTATTTCCCCCTTCCATTATATCCTGATTCAGTCTCTCTTCCCTGTGCCTGTTTCTTTACTCATTTTCCAATCACTCCTGGCTCCTCTTAAACTTAACTTGCCAGCTTCCCTGATTGTCTTTCTTGGGTTCTGAAGCTTCTGCTGGTGTAGCCCCACTGTGTTCGCCCTCGCTATGCTCAGGCTCACTTCGCTCCCCTAGCCTACCTCCATTCCCACACACCCCCACTTCATAGGTTCATAGGTAGGTGAATAAAAGGACAGGTAGTGCAAACGCAAACTAATAAACTTGTAAAAAGGCACCACAACCAAGCAAAGCACGAACAAAATGAGTAGTCCACATTCTGGAATCACTAGAAGGCATGACCAGTTTAATAAACACACTAACGCACGTTGTAAAACAGAACATTTTCGTCTTCAACTTCATTAGAAAATTAACTGTAATCACCATAATGTCATATATATACACACACCCACATTTAAAATCATTTAAAACCACCAATCACAATAGGAGAATCATTTAAATTAATTAATAAACACATTAAAATATACCATCTAAATGTTAAAAAACATCAGTGATATCATATATAAATATTATAATTCATACACACACTAAAAACTCTTGTGAAATAAAAAACATATATATATATGTGTATAATTCAAGTAGAAATAATAGTTAATATAATAAATTTAATACCTAGTAATGGATATAATGTGTTTGAAACCCAGCAGAATAAAAATAAAGTTATATCCCCCTCCAGTGGCGAACCTTAAAATTACATTAAAATACAATTTGGGTACTTGAAGAAAATTCAGCACAAAAATTCTAAAACTAAATTGATGTTATGTACCACAAAGTAAAAACCTATTCATTCTATTTATACAGTACTTAAAAAGAAAATGAATCCCCTTTTAAAGCTTAGCAGATCTGAGTTTGAGTACTGGTGCTAGGGATAGCATTTCATTGAGCCCTGGGTTTCTGCCTGAATCCAACACTAGCTGCCAGTATAACTCTCTGTATTCAACTAGTGTTTCCCACATACCACCCCTAGGGTTCATTGTAACGACCTCAAGTATAAAAAATTGAAAACCAAGGGTTTTACATTTAATTGTATGCTTGTATAATGCATTTCTTTCGTTCTTGGTTCTAATATCGTATAGATTTTCATAAATTCTCTGCTTCAGTTTTCTTTCACTTTTTCCTATGTAAAAAGATTCACATTCTTTACATGTTGCAATGTATAATTGGACCTCCAAGTAACTCAGGGGATAGTAATCACCAGTTCCTCTTAATTATAGTAACTATGTCATTGGCATCTGTATTTAAAGTTAAAATAAAGTTGGACCTGGACATGTTTCCCTGAAAATCAGGGCATACAGGTGATGGTGAATGGCTCAATTCAGAAACAACATGACTCAAGATAGAAGAAAAAGAGGAACTGGCGATTACTATCCCCTGAGTTACTTGGAGGTCCAATTTTTGATAAAGCCCCATTGATAACATACAGAAGGGGCCCTAACATCAAAAATATTCTGGAATCTACACAAAATTTAGTAACACCAAGATCAGGGATGTATAAATGTAATATATGCAAGTATTGCAGATTTGTCCAGGCATGTACAGCCTTTACAGTCAAGAACAGGAAATTCCTCATCAGGGGACGTTTCACTTGTTCCAGTACCCAAGTGGTATACCTTGCTCAATGTTCATCATGCCCCAGTTTTTGCACTGGCAAGACTGAGAGGAAACTCCAGGAAAAAATGTACGAGCATTTGTATGCCATAAGAATAAAATTTGTTGTTTTTCATGTTTTTTACGTTTTGGACTGGCCTGAGTCGAGTTCTTGACTTTTGAATTAGCAGTGGTTTTTGCTAGTTTGTTTTTCCGGTCTTGAAAGTTTATTTCTTTGGTGTTTTCATGTCCACCGCTTTATCGCCAGCAGGGACTATGCCGGAGCCAGGAGATTTAACTATTTTAATCAACCTTCTCACCGAGAAAGTAGAAAACTTAATGCAACGTGTGGAATGTCTTTCGCAGAGTACTTCGTTATTAAATGGACTTAATACTTCTCAAACACGTTCCTTGCGGATGCCTTTAACTGGATCTTTGGGTTTGACACCACCTAACGGAATTATTAATGAATCGGAGGTTCTACCTAACCTTACAACTCATTTGCTGATGCAAGAATGAGAAGGGAATATGAAGAATTTAGTAAGTGGCTGTATGAGCCCCCCAGGTGCACTTGGTTTAGCACATCAACTGAATAACATGTCGGATGGCCAAAAGGGAAGCTATGTGAATTTTAATTTAAATGAATGGCTTAATAGGTCGTCCCGTTTTGGATTTGAAAACGACCGAGCTAGTAATGAAGTTATTTAACATGAGAATGTGAGTCTGCCTACTAAATTACATGTATTTGATCAAAAACTACTTAAAAGTAGAAAATTACAACTTGAGGTGGCATATTTCAATGAATGTAGGCAAGCACACATAGTCCTAAAGGCCTCCGATCCTGGCAATACCCAACAGGGCTAGAGGAAGGTTCTAAATTCCATCAGGATTTGATAGCCCTGTTTGATAGACATGGGAATGAGTTGTTAAACCTAATTAGTGCACATTATCAAGAGACTATAATGAGTTGAATAAGGAATTATCCATTTTAAATGAAGAGATAAAAACTGATGTTTGTTTCCCAAGGTATAGATTTGAATATGAAAGGTCATATACTAGTATTGACCAGTATATAACAAAAATTACCTCAACTAAAGTCAAAAAATTACAAAAAGACATTAAGGCTTATAAGGATGGTGCAGCATATCCAAAACCCCTCAAGTCTCAGGGTAATTTTCTGAAAATTAACCCTAATCTACCAAAACATCCAGTGAGGCCCCGCGGAGAGGGCGATATAACATCAGTTATGGAGCAGAACAAGGGGGCCAATCAAGAGAGACTGAGTCTAGATGGAGTGGATGGAGCAGGGGAGCAGGGAGATAATATTGATAATCCAAGTCAATTTGATACAGGATTGGTCGGGGTAAATTTTCAAACACAAGCCTCGTCTCCTCAACAAACATCGAGCAGAATGACGAGAAACAAATACAAATTGAGGAAGAACTGATGGAAGATGTTAGATTTCCTAATACCCGATCAAATAAACCCTTTGAAGTGATATATAACACAGGGAAGGACTTCAAAATATATAATTACTCAAATTTTGTTTTCTCCCAACCCCTTGTTGACATTTTAGCCAAGGGCTTAATTTGTATACCCTCTAGACGTGCTGGTGTTGATAAGTCAGTTTTAGACCTCAAACTCTTTGTGAGAAAGTTGAATTTGGCCCTTTTATTGGGAGAGACAGTCCAACCAAGGCCTATGTATCACATTCCAAGTACTTATAATCCACCTTTGGCCCCTTGCTTGGGAGTGTTTGAACACGTGTGATGTGGACATTAGGAATTTGCTTAAGTGTAAACGACAGACCCACTTCAACATTTCCAAGATTGAATTGGACTCAATGGAAGCTCTTGGGTCTTCTTCTATCAGAATAATGAAACATGACAAAGGTGGTGGATTAGTAGCTATGGAACAGGATGAATATATAGATAGACTTTTAGTGATACTTTCTACAGAGACCTATAGAAAAGTATCTAAGAATGAATTGAATATTAGTATGAACCATGTGCGGTCATACTTTGAAGACATGTTCATTAGTGGGTCTCTGGATATGGACATTTACAATTTTATTTCAGTACCCTCACCACGCATTCCAGCATTATTTGGGAATCCTAAGATTCATAAAAGTATTGGTGATCCCCCTATGTGCCAATTAGTGAACGCGAGGGGTAGTATTACCTATGCAGCAGTGAAAGTAGTAGACACCACCCTCAAACAATATGTATCGCAGGTACCACACATAGCCAGAGATTCTTGGTCCTTTTTGGAAAAAGTTGGACTAGCTACCTTTGAAGGAAATACCTATTTTCTGACCATTGACATCATTGATTTATATTCTTCAATTCCCCATGAGGTAGCACTTGAATGGATTCAATTGGAGATGATTTATTACCAAGCTCCACCCAAAGAGATATCTATGGTGAGCGAATTGTTGAATATTATTTTGACATGTAACTATTTCACATTCAATAACAGATGGTTCCATCAGTTGATTGGTGTTCCTATGGGGTCTCCGTGTGGCGCCAGTGTAGCTAATTTGGTCATGACTCATTGGGAAAGAACGTTTGCCTTTCCCAATAATATTATTCAAGAGAAAGTCGTTCTGTACATAAGATTCTTGGACGACATTTTTATCTCGTTTAATGGCTCACTGGAAGAAGCCCAAGACCTAGTGATCGGCTTCAATAATTCGTCTGACTTTTTGAAATTTACTTGTACAATAGACATAGAGAACATATCCTATTTGGATGTGGAACATTATAAAGACAGAAGTCTAGGTCAGTTTGGAGCCAGAATCCATCGGAAATCAACTTTCTCTAATTCTTATCTACATTATGATAGTGCCCATCCGCTTCATCAGAAAAAGGCTATAGTCAAAGGACAACTTGTAAGAGCAGCTAGGATGGTGTCAAGGGATAGTGAATTTTTGGAAGAGTGTGATTTCATAGCCAATTTATTTCTGGATCGAGGTTATCCAGAAACCTTGATTGATGAGTTGTGTCTTGAAGTTAAGACCAAGACAGCTAATGGCTATTTTTCTTCTATCTTGAGTCATGTTGTTTCTGAATTGAGCCATTCACCATCACCTGTATTCCCTGATTTTCAGGGAAACATGTCCAGGTCCAACTTTATTTTAACTTTTAATACAGATGCCAATGACATAGTTACTATAATTAAGAGGAACTGGCAATTACTATCCCCCGAGTTACTTGGAGGTCCAATTTTTGATAAAACCCCATTGATAACATACAGAAGGGGCCCTAACATCAAAAATATTCTGGAATCCACGCGAAATTTAGTAACACCAAGATCAGGTATGTATAAACGTAATATGTGCAAGTATTGCAGATTTGTCCAGGCAGGTACAGCCTTAACAGTCAAGAACAGGAAATTCCTCATCAGGGGACGTTTCACTTGTTCCAGTACCCAAGTGGTATACCTTGCTCAATGTTCATCATGCCCCAGTTTTTACATTGGCAAGACTGAGAGGAAACTCCAGGAAAGAATGTACGAGCATTTGTATGCCATAAGAATAAAATTTGTTGTTTTTCATGTTTTTTATGTTTTGGACTGGCCTGAGTCGAGTTCTTGGCTTTTGAATTAGCGGTGGTTTTAGCTAGTTTGTTTTTCCGGTCTTGAAAGCTTTCTACTTTTGCTATGTATACGAGTCTCAACTATATAGCTCTGAAATACCCTTTCAAATCAGGTAATCCCAAACCACTCTGTTCTTTTGGAAGGATCAAATTATCCCACATGACTCTTGCCTTCTTCCCGTCCCAGATAAAATTCAACACTTTATTGATTGCTGTCGATAACTTCTCTTCTGGTTGATTAAAACATGTCAGACCTGTGTATAAAGCTAAAGGGACTAAAACAATTTCACTGCTTTTATCTTGCTATCCATATACATAAAAGAGAACTTCCAGTTTCTCAGTTTTTGTATTATCCTTTGTTTAGTCTCTTCCTACATACCTTTAGCTTCCATAACAAAATTATTTTAACTCATACTTTTAATTACTTCATTTTATCATTTCCCCATCAATATTTATTTTATTTATTTATTTTAAATTTGTTAACCGGGTAGAGTCTGGCTGAACAAGTAGCCCATTTTCAGTGGAGACCTGGGGCGATAAGCTTCATAACAATAGTACAAAAATATTACAAAAATGTTTAAAAGATTTGCAAACAATATACAAAATGTTTGACAGTTGCCAACAATCACAATTTACAAAAAGAGGAATGTAAAACAGAAAAAATTACATTTCTTAAGCCTTACTACAGACAGTTAATATGAAACTCATTATATATATAACAAAAAACCTTTGTGGAATTTTCATTTGGAAGAATTAAGACAAGAAGATGGCAAAATAGAAGACATTTGATTGAAGGCATGAGAATCTAGCCATGAGTATTACAGGAGCATAGCCATTGTTGAGTAAGGTATTCCTTTAGGAGTTTTTTGAAGCTATGACGATCTGTGTCTTTTAAGATATTCTGGGGTGACAGGTTCCACTGTTTGGCTACTTTGAAGGAGAAGAGAGTCACCAAAGTAATTATGGGACTTTGTAACCTTGAGTATAAGTCGGATGATCTAAGGGTCCTGGGGGTTGATATTTAGTTCCACTAGGTTGGAGAGTGCAGGGCAGTTTCCAGTTTTGTGGATAACGGAGTGGGCAGTGGTGAGCTGATTGAGCAATAACAGATTGGGAAATTCAAGCCAGTATAGTTTTTGAAGAGGAAGGCAATGATGGGTCCTGTTCGGTATATTAGCAGCAAATTTTGTTATTTCTTTATAGCAGGAATCAAGGAGATGTAAATTAGACTTACGAAGGTTAGAGAAAATTGAGAACAGTAGAGAAGAGTAGACAGGAGGTGGGATCTGGCTGTGGCTAGTCTGGCATATTGAGTAAGGTAAGGTTTGGCCCTATATAGAGCACCAAGTTTGATGTGAACTTTCTTAACTGTGAGTATGTGTTTATTGAATATTAGGTTGTTGTCTATTGTGATGCCAAGTAGTTTTGTGTGGTTAACTAATTCTATTATAATGTCATTAGTGGAGTAGATGGAGAGAGGAGGAGGTTTTGCTTTGGATTTCCTCTTAGAGAAGATCATTAATTTTGTTTTGTTTGGGTTTAGGATGAGTTGAAGTTTATTTAGGTTATTTTCAATATCTAGAAATGACTTTTGGAGTTTATCTTGGAGTTCTTGGGGTGTGGGAGCAGAGCAAATCAGAGTACCATCATCAGCATACTGAATGATAGAAGCAGATTTAGTGGCAGTGTTTAGACTATTTGTGAATATCATAAAAAGGACAGGGCCAAAGATGGAACCCTGAGGAACCCCAACAGAAACTGGGAGGAGTATGAAGAGTTTATTATCTCATTTAGTTGCCTTTTGATGATTAGTAAGGCAGCTAAAGAACCAGTTAAGAGCTGAAGAGTTGAGGTTGAAGGAGGCTTGAGTGCTGAGTAGTAGTTGGTGGGATACCGTATCAAAAGCTTTGGACATATCAAAGAATATAGTAGAGACTAGTTGTCCATTGCTTTTGAGGAGGTTGATGTAGTTAGTGAAACTTATGAGGGCTGTGGAGGTACTGTGTTTTGGACAGAAGCCGTGCTGTGAACTAGATAAGAGGTTATTTGTAGTGAGGTGGTCTAGGAGCTGCTTATGGATACATTTCTCTAAGATTTTGTCTAGGGGTGAGAGAATGGCAATGGGCCGAAGATTAGGGAGATCTTTAGATGGGTCTCCCTTGTGGAGACGGATGATGTAGGATATTTTCTATAGTATGGGGACATATTGTTCTGCAGATGGAATGATTGATTAGGATAGATATGGGATAGGCGATAGAGCTTGCAGCAGTTTTTAAGAAGTCATTAGGGAGTTGGTCAGCTGCTAGACAGGTAGGTTTTAGTTTTGATACGAGTTTTTTGATATAAGAGGTTTGTATGGGTTTATTTATTTATTTATTTATTTTCAGTTTGGTTACCGGGGAGGTCCACTGGGCCAAGAAGTGCCCATTTTCAGTGGAGGCCTGGGGAGAAAAGCTCCATGAACAGTATAATACAATATAGGTTACAAAAATGCAAATAAAGGTTGCAAAGTGAAATACCATACAATAAAGGTTGCAAAAACAAATAAATGTTACAATGTGAAATACAGAGTAGGGTACATACATTCGAGAGATTCAGAGTGTAAAGTACATTATAAGACAGTTTAACAACTTGACAACAGATTTTTTTTTTGAAACAATATTCATATGCTTGGAGTCAATTAAAGTCTGCTAGTTCTAGATCTTTTGAGAAATAAGAACAAGTATGAGAGTATAGTGGAGTGGGGGTAAGGGGAGCTTAGTTGGGAGTCCCTAGAATTTAAGTGGGGTGAAAGCAGGAGCATTTCCATTTGGAAGACAGGTGAAGAAAAAGTTGAGTTTTGAAGGATTCAGTGTTGGGTATAGTCCTAAGTGAAGGAGGCAGACAGTTCCATTTTTTACCTAGAGAAAAGGAGAGTAAAAGCTGGCCAGCGGGTCGTTTGGGTTTTAGGAATGGAGATTAGGTTTTGGTGTTCTGATCTCAGTGATCTGTTAGGGATGTATGGAGGAAGGATGTCCTTTAAGGCTGGGCATTTATCAGGGGAGAATATTAGCGTGTGAGCGGTGGTTAGTTGTAGATAGTCTAGGTGGTTAGGGAGTTCTAACCAGTTCAGAGAGTGAAGGCTGAGGCAGTGGTGAGCTGATGTTTTGGATTTGGTGGCAAATTTAGAGATCTTATTATAGCAAGCTTGGAGCTTAGAGGTGTTGGTAACAGACAAATTGGTTAGAAGAGGGGCTCCATACAGAAGGGAAGGTAGGATGTAGGTGGTTGCCAGGGTATGCCTAGTGGAGTTTGAAAGAAAGTGGTTGTTCCTAAATAGCATACCTAGCTTTTGGTGGGTTTTCCTAATGTTTGGTTGTATGTGAAGATCAAATTTGAGGTGTTCGTCAATGGTGATGACAAGGAGTTTTGCAGAGGGAACTACTTCAATGGCAGTGTTAGTTTGGCTTAGAACACTGAAAGTGTTTTTGTCCAAAGAGGAAACCTTGGAGGGGAGAAAAATTAGTATTTTGGATTTATTAGAGTTGAGAGAAAGGTGTTTTTGGTGCATCCAGTTCTCTGTAGTGGTAAAGGCTAATTGGGTTTTGGTCAGGAGTTCAGGAAAGTTTGGGGCAGAGCAGATCAAGGTAGAGTCATCAGCATATTGGATGACTGTGGTTTCAGGGATGGAGGCGTGAAGGTTATTTATAAAGATGTTGAAAAGCATGGGTCCATGGATGGATCCCTGAGGAACGCCAGTAGGAGTAGGCAAAAAGGAGGAGAAGGAGTTCTTCCATTTGACTGCTTGAGATCTATCAGATAGGTAACTGGAGAACCAGGATAGAGTATGTGGGGAGAGATTGAGATTAGCCAGATGATGAAGAAGGTGGGCGTGGGAGATGGTGTCAAAGGCTTTTGAAAGATCTAACAGAACTGTGGATACAATGAGTCCAGAGTCTCGTGCTAGATTGACAGTTTCTAGGAAGGATAGTAGGGCAGTTATGGTACTGTGGCCAGGGCGGAAGCCGTGCTGGGTGGGTGTTAGGAGGTGATTTTGAATTAGATAGGGTAAAAGTTGGTGGTGGACACATTTCTAGAATTTTAGATATTGGAGAGAGTAGGGCGATGGGGCGGAAGTTAGAAATAGTGGTGTTTTTGCCTCCTTTGTGAAGAGGTAGAATGTAGGCTGAAAGCCAAAGTTTTGGTACGTATGACTCATTTAAGGATCTATTAATCAGAATACTAAATGGGAGAGCGATACCTTCAGCTGCATGTTTGAGGAAGGAAGAGGGAATGTTGTCAGGGGCATTAGAGCATGGCTTTAGCTTGGAGAGAAGCTTTTTTATAAAAGTGGTGGAGACAGGTTTGAGATGGAAATTGAGAAGAGTGTTTGGGTTGTTGGGTGAAGTAAAGAGGGAGTTAGGTGGATTGTTGTTAGGGAATGTTTTGGTTAGTTTAGCTATGGCTTCAGTAAAGAAGGTATTGAAGTGGGAGCTCAGTTCATTGTCGGATAGATTAGGGTCAGGGCAAGGGTTGTTTTGAGATCCGGGATGAAGAAGGGAATTGACTGATTTCCAGAATTGTTTTGGGTTTTTATTGTTATTGGACTGAAGTTTATTATAGTAGTTTTTTTGTCTTTGGTAATAAGTTTTTTTACTTGGTTGCGGAGTTGGGTATATAGGATTAAGGTAGAGGACAGTTTATTTTTCTGGTAGAGCTTCCAGGATTTGTCTCTGTGACGCATAACTTGCTTAGTTTCTTTGGTCAGCCATGGTGCGGAATTTGTTTTGATACGCTTATTTCTTAGGGGGGCTAGGGAGTTAAGAGTATCTAGGAAGATAGAGTTAAAATGCTCAACAGCATTGTCAAGTGGGAGGGTATTTAGAGGTTGCCAGTTAATTTGTTTAAAGATGTTAGAGAAAATTAGGGGGTTGAAGTTACTGAGGTTACGAGTTTGAATATAGAGATGTTGGTGTTAGATGGAGCTACTTGATCGAAGGATGAAGGCAGGGAGATGGTTACTGAAGGTGTCGGGGATAGTGCCACAAAGAGTGATTTTGTGTGGATGGGAGACTAGAATCCAATCTAAGATGGACCCAGGGGGGTGATTTTTGTTAGGGCGAGTAGTAGAAGAGATTACTTGGGTGAAGTTTAGAAGGTTAATGGAAAGTGAGGGGAATGGTGTGTTAATTTTATTCCAGTCGATGTTGACATCACCTAGAATATAGGTTTCATATTTTATTTGAGTTGAGGCCCAGTATAGAATATCTTCAAGGGTGGAGATATTGTTGCCAGGGGAGATGTATAAGGAAATGATGCAGATATTCTTATGCTTATTTAATTGGAGAAGGCCAGCTGTGATTTCGGAATTTTTGAAATTAGGGGTAGGGATTTGAAGAGGAATTAGAGAGAGAAGAGTGGAGTAAATTAGAGCAGAGCCTCCACCTTTTTTGTTTAATTGGTCACTTCTGAGGATGTGGTAACCAGGAGGTTATATTTCAGAGTCAGTGATATGGGGTTTTAGCCAAGTTTCAGAGATGGCTAGGATGTCGGGTTGATTGTGATTAATCCAGGCTTGTACTTGGTGACATTTGTTGTTAAGGCTCTGGGCATTAATAGTGAAGATTTTCAGAGTGTTAAGGGGGGAAGTGGGAGGAGGAGAGAAAGGGTGGGGAGAGTTATTTGTTGTAGGTGAGGAAGAGGGTGTAGGGATGGAGTAGTTTGTGCTAAGGCAAGGGCTAGGGTTAGGATGAATGTCTCCTGATAAGGCTAGGACATTGCAGGTGATGAGTTTTGGTCTACAAGGTTTGTATAGTAGGTATTTGTAAGGGTTTAGCAGAAGATTCAGAGAGTGAGTTGTAGTTGAGGTAGAGAATAGTTTGGGATGAAAAAGATGTAATAGGTTGGGTGGAATAAGGGAGGAGAATATGGAGTGAAAGTGAGAGAGTTGGAGAGGTTGTAGTTGGGGGTTGGGGATAGTTTGAGTAGGAGGGAGGAATAGAGGAGCTTTATGGGAGTACGAAGTAGCAATATACAGGGGTATTAGTAAGATGAGAATGGAGCTGGGGAGTTGAATAGTTAAGGGGAGTTGGATGGGCATGTTAGGACAGGGTTGGGTAATGTACTGTGAAGAGGAGAATAAGTGGTATGCTATTTGAGGAGGGAAATGTTTAAAAGATAAGTAGTTGGGTTTAGAGTTAGAGGTAGGCACTGTAAGGGGTTGATTAGATTTGTTGTTGTTTAAAAGTGAGGTGATGGTTTTAATGAAATGAGAGTTAAACTGAGATGCTATACATTCAGTGTTATTTGTTGTAGATGGTGCAGGGGTAGAGGTTTTGCCAGGGTTGAGGAGGTAGTTAAGGTTTTGCCAATTTTTTTGTGGATTATTTATGTGTTTTTGCTGACTAACTAGAAAATAAGATTTTTGTCAGACAATATTTGCTTCTTAGGTTTCTTAGTTGTTTGCAAGAGGTGAGGTTTTCTGACATTTTGGAGGTTTGATAAACAAAGGGATAGAGCCTGGTCTGCTTAATTAGAGATTCAGCATCTTTGGATCTCCAAGGTAGGTTTTTGGCTTTGGAGTGAATTTGTCTTGTTGGAACAAGGTTATTTAGGATGTTGAGGAAGGTATCATGTGTGTGAAGATAGGTGAAGGCTGCCAGCCTAGCTAGATAGAATTGTGTAGATAATTATGTTATTTGTAAATATTAATGTAAGCCACAGGCTTCTTCTCTTAAATATGAAAAGACTTTAGTGGATGTAGAACTGAAAAAATGTAATAACAGTGCACTCTGCTGTAACAAACCTGACAAGCCAATTCTTTGATGTCAAAACTTGGAGCTGATATGTCTGGATGAAGGAATTCTGCCTATTCTTTTAAGGCCAGAGTTAATGGCTAGAATTTGCATGTATAATTTCTTTTATTGCTCTGGTTCCTGACCAGCTGCAAGATCAAAGGGGACATTAACCTCTGAGAGTCTGTTAGCCTGGGAACCAGAAAGAAATTATGTAATCTGAAATGAATCAGTGTTACTGTGTTATCAATTTAAGAACAGAAAGAATGAGAGCATTAGAGCATTTGTCTTGAGAGCATCCAACATCACCAGCACTGCCTGTATCTATATGTAAGTAGGATCTTAGACTTTAGTGTTTCTCTTAGATATAGCTAGGAAATAGGAAGAGTAGTCTAGTTTGTTTTTCTGTTGATGTTAGAACTTTATTGTATTATTTTAAGTATTTCTCTGTGATCTCTGAACTCTTGACTAGCACTGTGTAGTAAGAAGTATCGTCTTGTGTTTTTATTATTTATTATTAAATATTTGTAAACCTTTCAACTGTGGCTGTTTTATATAGAGATAATTTAAGCTCTAAGAGTACATTGCATGTATATAGTGATTCTGTACCAAGTTACTCCAAATAAGTCTTCACTGTTTGGTACCACTTACCATTTGGATAATAATCTTGCACAGTATAATTGGACACCCTTTAATAAGAGCCTTTGAGTAGCTGATAAATATTAGTGGATGGTGGCAAGTGGTACTACCATATAGTCTGTGTAAAACGGGCACAGCTGGAGAATCTGTACCAGCCTTCCCCAGGAGTGTCTGTGTGGTTGTATAAACTCTTATCTCAAGGTGTGTGTGTGTTAGCTACTTGGGCAGGGACACAAAGCACTGGTCGGACAGAGAGGGTGCTGGAGGTTTTAGCATGCCCACTAGGCTGCGATCTGGACCCTGTAGCTGCGCTGGCGGAGAGTCTTACTGGGGACATGGAGAGAAAGGGAGAAACCAGCCCCAGATTGACTGTGATCTCTTGTGTGCTCTTAAGGGAAATAGTATTTTATTGTGTGTGTATTTATTATCCTTTCCCTATATGGATGCCCATCACTGGTGTTAGTGGTGAGGACTGAGGCTCCTAAATTGCTGGGCCAGTGCACAGGTGTCACATATTAATTGTTTGGCAGTGGTGGGATATCCACACCACATATTAATTGGTTGGCAAATACTAACCGGCTTGTAGTGGTGTGGGTAGAGTGAATTCCTGTAGCTTGTGTACAGTGATCACTGAAGGTGTTTTGTACTCTAAATCAGCCATGCAGTGAATACTTGGAGTTCAGATCACAATTGTTTTACTTCTTTTGTTAGCTTTGTTAGTCAGGGATAGCAGGCAGCATGTCAGCAGAGGAGTACAGATAGCTGGCAAGGAGACAGCTGGCTGAGATGTGCCAGGCTAGGAGACTGGTGCATGAAACCTGACTAAGGCAGACATGATTGCAGCTTTGGTCACAGCTTCATCAGAAAACAGCAACCAGGAAGATGATCAGACTGGCAGTGGAGATGTACCATACTCAGATAATGGACAGCTCACCCTTTCTGCAGAGGACTTAAAAATCCATCTGGAGCTAAATAGACTTGAGTTGGAGACCAGGTGCTTGGAAATAGAAGCAGCTGAGAGACTGAGGCATCTAGAGAGTAAGGACAATGAGAAATTGTGACAGTTGCAGGCTGAGGAGAATGAGAGACTTCTACGTCTGGAAGCTGAGGAAAAGAGGCAGAGGCAGCATGAGGAGATGCTGACTCTTCACCAGAGTCATGGAGGTAACAGGGAAGGGAGTAACTGGACCCCAGATGCACAAAAGGTCAGTAAATTTCTTCCACGGTTTAGAAAGGGAGATAATTTTGATAGCTTCATTCATATGTTTGAGCGGGTATGTAAACATTATGAAGTTGGCCAAAGACTCTGGGTACGGTTCCTGACCACCTTATTCCATGGTAAAGCTGTAACTGTGTTGTCTAAACTTGCTGATTGTGAATATTTTATACTGCTGTTAAAAATCACTTGTTAGAATTGTTTAAGCTAACACCTGAAACATATAGAAAAAAGTTTTGTGAGCATAGATGTAAGGCAGATGAAAGTTTGTGTGAATATGTTGCTGAACTGAGCACTTATTTTCATAGGTGGGTGAGTGGATGTCAGGTCACCACTTCTGAAGGGCTGGCAGACCTTTTTGATGAGGGAACAAGCCCTTAGCACTTTGCCTGAGGACATGAGGATCTGGTTAGCTGATAGACAATGTGCTACTTCAGATGAGTTGGGGAAGAGGGGAGACCTATACCTAGCAAGTAGGGGATCCCTGCACAGGAAACAGGCTCCCAGTACTGCTCATGGGTCTAAAGGAACCCATGGTGGGCAGCACAGACTGCCCCAACAGAATCTGCCAATAGCAGGGGAAGCCACTAGTCCAGGTACACATCCAGGACCTAGGGTTAAATGTTTTGAATGCAACCAGTGGGGCCATGTGGCATACAGATGTCCATGGAGGCAAGGCAGGGAACAAAAGGTGAGAGAGCCAGTAAGTGGGAAAGACAAAGTGCCAATAGTAGGTTGTCTTCAGACAACAAGGGTACCAAACTACCATCCTGCAGATTTCCTGATGTGGAAGGATTTGGATGAAGTAGTACCATGTGTTTATGCAGTTACACTCAGTCAAGCTAGGAGACAAATATGTGGGTCTGGTAGCCTGGGAGGGACCCAAACAGACTGCATACTTGCAGCCAGGACTGGTGAGGTTGTTACTTCAGGGAGGGGGCTACTCTGTAGCAGTGAGACTGAATGTGAGCCACAGCTGCTTGTGGGTACTGATGTTACTTTGGACAGAGTAACTGCAAAGGTAGAGGTGAGTAGTAGTACCCAGGCTGACAGTGAGGCATGACTGTCAAAGGATTCCAGACTTCCTGTGGAAGGGGAGCTGGGAAGGGTTACAAAGAGAGAGTTGAGACAGGCTCAGCTCTTAGACCCTACACTGCAAGGCCTGAGGCAGGTAGCTAGTGAGGCACCTGATTCTCAAGGGAAGGGGGAATCTGTACAGTGGGACAAAAGTTTAATGTATAGAGAGTCGACCCCTGAGGGAGGGCTAGAAGGTGAGAGGGTACAGCAGTTCGTAGTGCCTACAGCCTACTGTCTGGCGCTATTAGCCATAGCCCATGATATTCCCTTTCAGGTCATATGGGCATAAAATGTACAAAGAGACATATTATGCAGAACATCTATTGGACTGGAATTTCTAGAGATGTAACAGGGTTCTGCAGGACCTGTGAGCAGTGCCAAAAGGTAGGCAAGGCAGGAGACAAGTTGAGAGCTCCTTTGATCTCTTTGCCTGTGGTTGAGGAGCCATTTCAGAGGGTAGCTATGGATATTGTGGGGCCTCTGAGTACCCCAAGCTCCACAGGGAAAAAGTATATTCTACACGATTTATCCTCCATTGAGGCAGAAAAGGTAGCAAATGCTTTGTTAGAGATTTTCAGCAGGGTAGGTTTCCCAAAAGAAATACTGACTGACAGAGGTGCCAATTTCATGTCAGACCTGCTGGGTTGTCTGTGGAAGTACTGTGGGGTGAAGCACCTGAAAACCACCCCCTACCATCCCCAGTCTAATGGTCTTGTTGAGAGGTTAAACTCTACAATCAAGTCCATACTACAGGAATTTATAGACCATTTAAGAGGGAGTGGGACAAATATTTGCCCCATCTGTTGTTTGCTTACATAGAGGTTCCCCAGGAATTCACAGTTTTTTCACTCTTTTGAGTTGCTGTATGGGCATAGGGTGAAGGGACCTCTAGATTTAATTCGAGATGAGTGGGAAGGTGAGTGTGAACCTCACAAGGAGTCTGTTATTGCATATGTACTAAACCTCAGGACAAGGCTCAGGGAACTCATGGGCTTGGCCCAGGAGAACCTGGCAGAAGCCCAACAACAGAAAAAGGCATGGTACAACAGGAATGCCCGAGCTAGAGAGTATGCTGTAGGGAAGCAGATAATGGTTCTCATTCCTGTCAGACACAACAAGCTGCAAGCAGCTTGGGAGGGACCCTACAAGATGGTATGAAAGGTAAGTGATGATGTTAACTAAATGGTGGAACTGCTAGGTAGGAGGCAGGGGCACAAATTGTACCATGTTAACATGATGAAACCTTACCATGATAGGGAGGCCCTTGTGCTGAGCATTTGCAATGGACTGCAGGAGGAGGCTGAGGGAGATCTGGTGACTGATCTCCTCAGTGAGGCTAGGACTGACAACTCAGTGGAAGGGGAGTAATGTCCCAGCAGCTATCTCCTACCCAGGTTCGAGAAATCTGAGCATGTTACAGGAGTTTGGGGACATGTTCCTGGGAAAACAAGGTGCACCCACCTGGTGCAGCACCAGGTGGATACAGGACCCCAAAGGCCTATTAGGCAGGCCCCTTATAAGGTGCCTGAGAGAGTCAAACAGACTCTGATGGAGGAGATACAGGAAATGTTGGAATTAGGGGTAATTCAAGAGATCAACAGTTCCCGGGCCTTCCTAGTGGGGCTGGTGCCAAAGAAGGACTGCATCACCAGGTTCTGTGTGGACTACAAAAAATTAAATAGTCACACAGAGTTAGATGCTTACCCCATGCCTAGAACAGACAAGGCCCTAGAGCAGCTGGGTGGGGCTAAGTATCTTACAACCATTGATCTTACCAAGGGTTACTGGCAGGTGCCCTTGACTCCCACTGCTAGAGAAAGGTCAACCTTTGTGACTCCTTTTGGCTTGTATGGATTCATAACAATGCCCTTTGGGATGAGAAATGCCCCAGCAACTTTCCAGAGGCTGGTAGATCATATCCTAACTGGATCAGGAGGGTTTACTCTTGCTTACCTAGATGATATTGCCATCTACAGCCATTCCTGGCAAGAGCACCTTCAGCATGTCAGGGAGGTGCTGGGCAGACTACAGAGGGCAGGGTTGATCATTAAGCCCAGCAAATTTCAGGTGGGTATGGCAGAGGTCTCCTACCTGGGACGTGGTAGATCAGGCCAGAACCTGCCAAAGTAGAAGCCATTCAGGCATGGCCTGCACCTGTTACTATAAAGCAGGTGAGGGCATTCTTAGGGACAGCAGGGTACTACAGAAAGTTTGTCCCCGGTTATAGTACCACAGCTGCTCCCCTCACAGACCTGACAAGGAAGAATAGGCCAGATAAGGTAGTATGGACCCCAGCATGTGAGCAGGCATTCCAGGAGCTAAAGGAAGCTTTGATAGGACCCTCTGTTTTAGCCAGTTCAGATTACAACAAATAATTTGCTGTGCACGTGGATGCTTCAAACCATGGGATGGGGGTTGTACTTAGCCAGATTTCTTCAGAGGGAGAAGAACACCCAGTGGTTTATCTCAGTCTTAGATTCCAACCCAGGGAGAAATGCTTTGCAGCTGTACAAAAAGAATGTCTAACCATAGTGTGGGCACTGCAGAAACTTCAGCCTTATCTGTATGGAAGAAAAGTCACTGTAGTGACAGATCACAATCCCGTAACATGGTTAAACAAAACCAGACAACAAAATGCCAAGTTGCTTAGATGGAGCCTAGGGTTGCAAGCACATGGTATATCAGTGCAGCACCACAGTGGGATTAGCAATGCCACTGCAGATGGGCTCTCAAGACAGGGCATGGGGTAAGGTCTACTCAGACAGGCCTAACCCTCTCAAGCAATGTTTCTCAGGGGTCACTTGAACAACTAGCTTGAGTTCTCCAGGGGGAAGATGTGTGAAGATATGCGAAGGCTGCCAGGCTAGCTAGATAGAATTTTGTAGATAATTTTGTCATTTGTAAATATTAATGTAAGCCACAGGCTTGTTCTCTTAAATATGAGAAGATTGTAGTGAATGTGTAACTACAAAAATGTAACAGTGCACTCTGCTGTAAGAAAGACATCAAATCAATTATTTTATGTCAAAACTTGGAGCTGATATGTCAGGATGAAGGAATTCTGCCTATTGTTTTGAGGCCAGAGTTAATAGCTAGAAATTGCATGTATAATTTCTTTTATTGCTCTGGTTCCTGAACAGCTGCAAGATCAAAGGGACCATTAACCTCTGAGAGTCTGTTAGCCTGGGAACCAGAAAGAAATGATGTAATCTGAAATGAATCAGTGGTACTGTGTTATCAATTTAAGGACAGAAAGAATAAGAGCATTAGAGCATTTGTCTTGGGAACATCCAACATCACCAGCACTGCCTGTATCTATATGTAAGTAGGATCTTAGACTTCAGTGTTTCTCTTAGATATAGCCAGGAAATAGGAATATTAGACTAGTTTGTTTTTCTATTGATGTTAGAACTTTTCTACTGCATTGTTTTAAGTATTTCTCTGTGATCTCTGAACTGTTACTAGCACTGTGTAGTAAGAAGTATTGTCTTGTGTTTTTATTATTTATTATTAAATATTTTTAAACCTTTCAACTGTGGCTGTTTTGTGTAGAGATAATTTAAGCTCTAAGAGTACATTGCATGTATATAGTGATACTGCACCAAGTCACTCCAAATAAGTCTTGACTGTTTGGTTGCACTTACCATTTGGATAATAATATTGCACAGTATAACTGGACACCCTTTAATAAGGGCCTTTGAGAAGCTGATAAATATTAATAGGTGGTGGCAAGTGGTTACTATCATATAGTCTGTGTAAAAGGGGCACAGCTGGAGAACCTGTGCCAGCCTTCCCCAGGAGTGTCTGTGTGGTTGTATAAACTCTTATCTCAGAGTGTGTGTGTGTGTCAGCTACTTGGGCAGGGACATGAAGCACTAGTTGGACAGAGAGGGTGTTGGAGATTTTGGTCCACTAGGCTGACATCTGGACCCTATAGCTGTGCCAGTGGGGAGTCTTACTGGGGAATTGGAGAGAAAGGGAGAAACCAGCCCCAGACTGACTGTGATCTCTGTGTGCTCTTAAGGAAAATTGTACTTTACTGTGTGTGTATTTATATTATCCTTTCCCTATATGGATGCCCCTCACTGGTGTTAGTGGTAAGGATTGAGGCTCCTTGATTGCTGGGCCAGTGCACGGGCATCACAGCTTGGTCTAGGTGGAGTGATTTTAGAGGTGACCAGTTGCAGATTTGAAGTAGGGAATTTAAGATGGTAGCAGAACATTTTCTTTTGTTGCATATATGTTTGAAAATGACATTACAGGGGGGAGTGAATGTGTTTCCTTAGAAGAAAGGTAGGGGAGTGATCACTGAGAGAATCAGAGAGACACCCAGCCTGGTGGGGAAAGTTGGGCTTATTGGTTAGTCTCCAGTCTGGAATAAATTTTTTCTTAGTGTTTTTATTGATTCTAGTGGGGGAGTTTATAGTTTGGGTGAAACTGAATAGACTGATAAAATTTGATGGGTTGTCAGATGAGCAAGATAGCCTGTCCAAGATGAAATCGCTTAGTACTATAGTTTCTTGGTTGAAAGTAGAGGATGCCCAGGATAGGTGACTTTCAATGGTAGGTAGATTATTTTGTGTTGGTAGGTAGGAAACATTAATCATGATGGTTTTATATGGATTTACTTCATATCGAGTGGTTAGAATTTCTGCTTTTGATAGATCGGGGGGGGGGAGTACAGATTAATTTTTCAATTTTGAGAAATTTTTTTCACATGATGCCAAGGCCTCCACCATGCTTGTTCAGCCTATCTTGCGTAATAACATTATAACCACTAGTATTTCCTCATCTTTAATGTGGGGTTTTAGCCATGTTTCTGTAATACTTACTATATCAGGAGTGTAGGTAGTTAGGGCTGCATGAAATTCACTATTTTTTTTTGATACTTCTGAGGTTAAAATTTATTATGAGTAAGTCTGATTTGGATTTTTTAGGGGGAGAAGGTGGATAGTAGTATTAGCAAGTGTGGTGGGAGTTATTGGGTGGGGTGGGAGTAGCTGTGTGAGTCCTGGGTTAGGATGTATGTCAGCTTGGAGTTTGATTTTTGTTAGTGACTGTACAAGGAGAGAGAGTTTGAACCTGGATACTAGTCGATGAAAGAAATTTGGATAGGAAAGAGGGTTGGGGGTATGGACATATTTATAGTGGAAAAGCAATATATTACATTTAGTGTAGAGATTAGAACAGATGTGAAAATGGATATTTGGTTTTGTATGGTATGTTATAGTGGGGAGTGTAGGAGAGGGGTAGTGTGTTATGTTTGATGTGATGAAGGAAGTGGAGTGGGAGGCTAGGTAGAGGGTAATGAGTAGGAGAGAGTTGCTCAAAAGAGTGGAGATAACTGACATGGTGAATAGTAGAGAAAAAGGAGAAAATATGGGTGGGTTGGTGTCTGCAGTTTAGTAGAGAGAGAAATGTACTGATGCAATGATGTGGAGACAGTGTTGATGTAGAGACCGTATTATGAGACAGTAGGGGAGGCAATGTTATATGAGGGATGAAATAATAGTTAGTGAGGTGGGAGGGGAGAAAGTGAAAAAAAAAATATGGGTATTGCAGAACCAATTTGTGTGTGGATACATAACTTAGGCGCTCATTATGTTAATGTTGTGATTTAAACAGGTGAGGTAATATCACTAAGTCTTTATATACTTACATTACAGTAACAAAGAACAGTTCTAAATGATTTAACTGATAAAGGATGATTAAAAACGTAAGCAATTATACATTCTCATTAACCGAATTCACAAGTGAAGATGGGATATTGTTATGAATCTACAGTGTTATTCCTCCACCCATAGGGTTCTCTCTGAGACATTCATATTTTGTGCAATTTGAATTCTGTAGTGATGTCATGCTCCAGGACTCCACAATTGCTATTATTGTATAGTTATGTTCAATAACTATGCTGACCAGTTCATCAAACATGTTGTCCAGTGCATTGCAATAAAAACATTTCAAAATTTCGTCAGATCCTCTGTGTGCTGGGTTGCTAGAGGTTGATGTTTTAGATGTCTAAAAAAGTTTTCAGGTATTCATTAATTTTCTCTGAAACAAAACAGTCCCATATTGACTAAGA
>NC_056739.1:558968488-558978488 GCF_019279795.1 Protopterus annectens | reverse complement strand
AGTTGAGAGGTATGAATATCAAGCTGATTTTGCTTTCATTTCAAGTCATACTACAATATAAAACTAATTCTATTTCCACTAGAGGTCACAGTTCAGGGCATACTATTACCAGTGCATGTCCGACTTCACTTTGTAATATAAAGCTGGTCCTTTCACTACATTCAGCATTTCTCTCCACTAAGCAGAGCTGACCTTTTTTTTAGTTTTTTGTTTTTTTTTTAATTTATTGCTGTTACCTCTGCAGGTCACACACTTTTGTAAAACCAGTTCTGTTTCACCAGCTGTTTTCCCAGCACAAGCCAGAACTCTGCAGTACAACACAAAGCTGCTTTGCAATGTCAGTATTTGGAAAGAGATGTTTCATACACTGTGTGAATCCAGTCATTGTTCTTAAGTATTCACTTTGCTGTAATATGTAAAGTTGGTACTGTTGTTCTTTCTGTAGGATGACAGATACTGTGTGGTTAACAAGCTGTTTGCATTTCACTAATCTATGGTCATCATTTTCCTCACACATCATAAACCAGGTGCTGCATGCAAGCAGTGCACCTTACCAGTAGAGGACAACCAAACTCAAGCAAACTTCTAGGGTCTAACAGGCTGATTGCCAGGTTTTAGCGGACAGCTTTTCAAGCTAACAGATGATGCAGTACAGTATAGCTAACTCCTTGTCTAAAGACAGAGTGAGCTATGGATTGTTACAAAGAGGGGGCCTTCTGTGTTAAAAGAAAACCACATGTACATCCTTGTGCATGCACTTACCCAGCAGTCAATAAATTATCACTTCTAATCACCTGTTTATTTTTAAATATGCAGTTTATCCTCAATACAAACGGTGTAGAGAAATGCAAAAATAAGCAAAATGTGGCCCATGAATATTTCTATATGACTGCAAAATTAGCAACATTGAATGTATTACAACAGTGGAACAGCGTGTCTAGCGACCCCTTAGCAACGAGGACAGGACTTGGAATTGTGCCTTGTGCATTGAGCTGAAGCATGGGTTTGAGGAGCAACAGGAGGACACAAATATGCACTTATTTTTTTCTGTTTTGATAAATGAAATGCATCTGATCCTTATAACAGGCCTGTATTTTTACATCTCTATGTAAACTGATTAAAATACAGGAATACCCATCATAAATCAGTAAGCATTCCAATTGGTTCATTGGTATCAGGAAGAAACTGCAGGTTCAGAGGCCAATTATTCAGTTCCTGCTAGTCGTTGCGGCTGTTTCTGTGAAGAAATGGAGCTTGTGGATGGATTACAGGCTCGAGCTGATTTTAAAAACCTTAATTTCAAAACTATTCAGCTCTCTATCCACGACTAAGACCTGAGGAACTCCCTGGCTATTAAGGATACCCTCAACTACTTCAAGCCTTGTCAACTCGGAATTTTCCTTCAGTGCTGTCCCAATACTCCTCAACTGCTTTAACAGCATTTTGTAAAGTACGTCTTAACACGTGACTCTGCTGTTAGCTAATCTCAGCTCTGTTTTTGTTTTCCTTTTTATGAGTGCACCAAACTGTTTTGGCCTCTGTGTCAGGAATACTAGCAGCCAGACTCCTCTCTATGACCAGTATTTTTCTAAACATTTTCCTTCCCTTACTGATTCTCACTCCCTCCCAACCAAAGCGATTTACTTCTGCCCTTAGTCACCTACTGTAATACTACCTCAGAACTCTAGGTGTCAGTCTACCCAGGCCTACTCCTTATCCTCTTTCTACCCTTACTAGCTAAGCTCCTTCCCTACTCTTTCCTCTTTCCTCCCTAGACCTGTCCCCTAGATATTCCCTAGCCTGCACTCCTTTTACCTTCTACCCTCTGCAGACTAGTCAGCTACTTTTTCCTCTTCTTGCCTTTGTCTTGACCTTTACCTATATCTGCCCCTGAACCTTTGTGACTCTTCTCTGTACCTCTGCTCTCTGCCCACTAGGTGTCACTCTGTCTACATCTAGTCTTACAGTACTGCTTTATCCCTCTACCTTACTCCTCCTATTTTCACCTTTCTCACTCCTTTCCCTTTCCTTCTTTGCAGTGCTCTGTGACCCACTCCTCCTTACGCTACCTATCTCAATCCTTCTATCTGCTAGCTTTTTCTGTTACTTTTCTTTCCTAACTGGACTCTGTGTATCCCCTCCCTACCTCCATTGCTTGTGTCTTTCTGGCTTCACTGATTGCGCAAGTTACTTGTCTACCTCCTTATATTCTTTGATCACGCCCCCTAGGTGTCCCTATCCCCCCCTTACCTATTTTCTCCCTCTGCCCCCTGTCTCCGCCCCTCCTACCTCATATCCTGTTCAAGGGCAGATAAGGGGTAGAACTTTTTGGCGCCGTCCTTTACTTTTTACTTGCCTATCTGGCTGCTGTGTGCTCCTGCTCCAGACCCACCATCTGAACTGTAAGTACCATTTACTGTTGGCATTGTTTAGTTACTGAATATAATGTCGTTGTGCCTCTTACCCTGTTAGAAATTGAACCTCATCTACCTGTAACTTTGGTATTAACTGTATTGCTGAACTAGCTTGCATGTACTACAGTAGGTACTCGTGTCTTGTTCGCCTGTCTGGTATATACCTTAATGTGTTTTTGTTGTTCCCGATCAAGGGTTTAGAAACGCTAGCCATTACTTTTCTTACCAGTTACGACCAGACTGGAAGACTCTTTAAAGGGTTTGGTGCTCTAACATAAGGATTGTAGACTTGCTAGCGACCACTGCTTTATTCATTCTTGTTTATTTCTACATATATATATTGTATTGTAGACCCATTTGCGAATACTGTTCTTTCATTCCTTCCCAACGAATGAGTAATTAGCACAACCTGTATTGCATACAATAATGTTTAATGCAATGTCCTGGAATATGTGTTTTTTTATACGCTGATATTGCCAAAGCTGTAGAATTGCTAGCGACCATATGATATGTTCTCAGTCTGATTTCCTGGAATATGCGGTTATTTTTATTTTAAACGCTGATGATTGCCAAGACTGTCGTATTGCTTGCGACCATATGATACGTCCTCAGTCTGATTTTATGAACATTCTTGTAAAATAACAATTCTACGCAATCTTTCAATGTCTCTGAGAATGTATTGACACTGGCGACCATATGTTTGTTCATCGCCCTATATGAATATGGGTTTTTAGTGCAACCTGTCCAAAGAATACTTTTGAATCTTGACTGAGTCCTTGGACTATGAGGGTTTGAAATTGTATCTAGAAATACCTGTTTACAATACAGTACAATTTTATTTGAGGTCTATGACTTAGTGGTTTTGGAAGACGCCAGCACCTACTTCGTTCATAGCATCTCCCACGTGGACTGTGATTGTGCAGCTCCTTTGAGCGAAACTCTTGTTTTTGCTTCTATGGCTCTCTATGGTGCCTACCCCCACACTAAATTGGCCAACATTGCTTTACAACTGTTAGGCTACTTGTTGATCCTGGTGCTTATCTGAAAGGAGCTCCTTGCTTCTATAGTAGCTTAAACCTTTACTTTTACTCCCATCATTAGAATTTAAGCAGTCTGCTATCTATACTGCATGGGACTTACCCTTTAGCATAAAGAGTTACTGTTACGTTGGTTCTTGCCTACCCTCTGTGGTACTTATAATTAATATACCAAGTGACTGATAGAGCTTTTGGGAACCTGCCTAACCCTAGCAATTCTCCCTATATAACCTGCTGTTTGAGATTGCATTTTTCTTTACATTTTTCAACCTATTAATGGCGCTATTACTATAAGCTTGTTGTTATAACCTTTGGAACATATTACCCTCTGCTAACTGCTTTACTTTGTTATCCACTGTTAAGCTTATTATTTTCATTATACTCTAGGCCTGTACATGTGTGATTTTCAATGTTTAACTTAGCCATATTAGTTGTTTAGTAGTACTTGTCCTTGCCTTAAACAGTTGCATTATCTACTCTTACTGCATACTGAGTTACTTTTTATTTGGCCTCTTTATATTAACACCCTTTCTCCTTACCTTCCTACCTTCCTAGCTCTCTATCCACCACTAAGACCTGAGGAACTCCCTGGCTATTAAGGATACCCTCAACTACTTCAAGCCTTGTCAACTCGGAATTTTCCTTCAGTGCTGTCCCAATACTCCACAACTGCTTTAACAGCATTTTGTAAAGTACGTCTTAACACGTGACTCTGCTGTTAGCTAATCTCAGCTCTGTTTTTGTTTTCCTTTTTATGAGTGCACCAAACTGTTTTGGCTTCTGTGTCAGGAATACTAGCAGCCAGACTCCTCTCTATGACCAGTATTTTTCTAAACATTTTCCTTCCCTTACTGATTCTCACTCCCTCCCAACCAAAGCGATTTACTTCTGCCCTTAGTCACCTACTGTAATACTACCTCAGAACTCTAGGTGTCAGTCTACCCAGGCCTACTCCTTATCCTCTTTCTACCCTTACTAGCTAAGCTCCTTCCCTACTCTTTCCTCTTTCCTCCCTAGACCTGTCCCCTAGATATTCCCTAGCCTGCACTCCTTTTACCTTCTACCCTCTGCAGACTAGTCAGCTACTTTTTCCTCTTCTTGCCTTTGTCTTGACCTTTACCTATATCTGCCCCTGAACCTTTGTGACTCTTCTCTGTACCTCTGCTCTCTGCCCACTAGGTGTCACTCTGTCTACATCTAGTCTTACAGTACTGCTTTATCCCTCTACCTTACTCCTCCTATTTTCACCTTTCTCACTCCTTTCCCTTTCCTTCTTTGCAGTGCTCTGTGACCCACTCCTCCTTACGCTACCTATCTCAATCCTTCTATCTGCTAGCTTTTTCTGTTACTTTTCTTTCCAAACTGGACTCTGTGCATCCCGCTCCGTTAAGCCTCACTCCGCCTCCTCCCTACCCCCAATTCCCACCCACCCCCAGGGGTCCTAACCTTATACTTCCCAAGTCACACCCCATACCCTTACAACCTATCTTAATCTTTCCCACTAAAACCTAAACCCCTCCCTTCTACTCACTCTCCTTCCTCCTGCCTCCTTCCTCTACTGCTAATCCTACCTCATCTCCTTTTGCTAGCTTCTCTCCTATTCCTCACTTAGCTTTTTCCCATAAAATTCCACTCTCTTCAGCATTCCCTCTACTTCGTACCTCCTTTCTCACCCCTATAGCTCCTCCTACTAGGTCTTTCCTCTATTTCTTTTTGCCTTATACCTATAACTCCTCTCCTCCAACCCTTTCTTCTACTATTACTTTATAACTGCCCTTACCTCTCTACTTGTAAATATGACCCCATACTTACCCACCATGTTGATATTCTTAGCATTACTCTCTACCTCTCTTTATTCTTCTTACCTTCTTACCTTCATCGAACACCCACTTAATAACCAGCCAAACTATATAAATAAACATACATCTAGCATCCACACTTCTCTTACCTCATTCTTAAATTCTACTTCCACCCCTAGCTTTCACCTTCCTAAATTCCATAGGAAATCTCACCTCACCTATACCTTACCCTCTCATAAAAAAATGAAACAACTAACCCTTCTTAAAAGCAACTTCACATACAAACCAAATACTCCGACCTTACAAGACGGTGACATCCACCCCAACCCTGGCCCTACACATCCCTCCCCAAAAGTATCTAGGCCTAACTTCAATAACACCCTTCTCATAGGACATCTAAATATACGAAGTGTAAACAACAAAGTACCCTACTTACATGCCCTCTTAGACACTCACCACTTTGATATTCTGTGCCTCTCAGAGACTTGGCTAAAGCCAGCCACCAAAGACATTGAGATTATTCCCCAAGGCTATAATTTATATAGGCTTTATCGTTCTAAACGTAAAGGTGGTGGAGTAGCAATTCTCTTTAAGAACCATCTTAACATCTCCACCCTCCCAGCCTGTCCAACCCAGGATGTTAGAACTGAAGCCATCATCACTAAACTCCAATTAAATGCACAAAAAGCCCTTTACATCATCTGCATGTATATACCTCCAGGCAACAATATACCCATCTTAGAAGACTTTCTCAGTTGGGTTTCCACTAACTACCTCCAAGAAACTATAATTCTGGGTGACTTTAATATAGACTGGAATACTATTAATAGTGAAAACCCCTCCTGTCATATAAACCTACATGGTTTTACTCAATATATTACCACTACAACAAGGCTTAATAAACCAAGTAAGAAACATAGTATCTTAGACTGGATACTCATAAACAAAGCCAATGTCTCATACAAAGTAGGAACAATGCCCAATGACCTTAGTGACCACTGCCTAACCTTTATCTCTAGAGAAAAGACTGACTATCAAAACCTCCCTAACACTAGAATAATACGCTCTACCAAACACTTTAAAACTGACTCATTTCAAAATGATCTCAAAACATGCAACTGGAACCTCTTGAAATCACTTCCTCTTAATGAAGCAGTATCATTCTTCAACTCAACCTTCCTTTCCATTTTGAATAAACATGCCCCTGAACGCTCTATTAGAATGAAGTCTAATATAGCCCCATGGCTCTCTAAGGAAACAAAGAAATTAATTCATACTAAAAATAAAATTTGGGCCAAATGGAGATACCATAGAATCAGCTCTGATTTTCTTCACTTTTGCCAACTTAGGAATCTTACAAAAAAAGCTATAATCTCTGACAAAAAAAACTACTACTGTGAACTTCAAGAAACCCATTTTAATAAACCCAAACAATTCTGGTCTTTTGTCAACAAACTCCTTTCACCTGGAACATCAAAACTCCCTCCCCTCTAAACGCAGACCCAGATACCCCTAACCATACTGCAAACACTTTCAATTCCTTTTTTACAGAAACCATTCAATCTCTCTCTAGACAACTGAACACCAATAACTTTTACCCTCCAAATAATCTAATTGACTCTCCCCACAACTTCACTCTTCATCCTATCTCTACCTCTTTCATCTACAAGCTTATTCTCAAACTGAAACCCTGCACCCCCTCTGCTGACAAACTCCCTTCTCTCTTTCTTCAAAAGGCTGCTAAACAGATTGCATACCCAATATCTATACTCATTAATAGGACGATCCAAGAGGAACCATACCAGATATATGGAAAGTCTCACATTATCCCACTACACAAAGGTGGTAGCTCTATTGATTACACTAACTATAGACCTATTGCTCTTCTCTCACCTCTAGCTAAGATAATGGAGAAATGTATCCATCAACAACTTGTTCAGTATCTCTCTTTACACAACATTATAGCCAACTGTCAACATGGCTTTAGACCTCACCATAGCACCTCCACTGCCCTCCTTTCCTTTGTTGATACTATTAACAACTATCGTAACTCAATCTTTTCTCCTCTGCTCTCTTCATTGACCTCTCTAAAGCCTTTGACATGGTGAACCACTCTTCCCTCATTAATATCCTTCAATCCCTCTCATTTGATAACCTGGCTATTAAATGGTTTACTTCTTATCTAAGCAACAGACAACAAGCCGTTCTTTGGGACAACCATATCTCTTCCTTATTGCCTGTTTCTATTGGAGTACCACAGGGCTCCATTCTTGGGCCACTTCTCTTCTCCCTTTACATAAACAATCTTAACACTGTAATCCCTCAAGCTACCTGCATCCAATACGCTGACGACTCCACTATTATCTGTTCAGCATCTACCTCCTCAGAGCTACTCTCACTAACTCAAACTACCTTCAACACTATAGAAACCTGGTTTACTAGACAGTACCTCCTCCTCAATGCTAAAAAAACTAAACTGCTCCTTTTCACTCCTACCACTCAAGCCTCCCCATTAAACTTCAACATCTTGTCAAATGACACCACTGTCATCTCTCCTGACCTGACAACAAAACTACTAGGAGTAACCATTGATAACAATCTCACTTTTGATCAACATACTAACAACATCATCAAAACAGTTAACAAAAAAATAGGATCATTATACCGTATTAAGCCATTTCTCACACCTACTACCAGGGCTACTATCGCCCACTCCCATCTGATATCTACTCTCTTTTACACATCACCTATTTTCACTAACCTTAAGAAGGCTAACCTAAATAAACTAGCAGTTTGTTACAATAGCATTGCCCGCTTTGCCACCGGTAACCCTTTCAGAACACATCACTGTCATAACCTAAAACTCCTAGGCTGGCTAGAGCTACAAAACTGTCTTATGATCTCACAACTTACTATTGCCCACAAGATACTTTACCAACCTGATAACACCCCTATACTCTCTAAACTTTTAATCCCTTATAGTAATCTTACCTCCCTTCGATCTTCTTCTAAACTCATGACCAAATCTGTAAAATCTCATAACTTAGCTGGTGACTCTCTGTTCACTAATACTGTAGGTAGGACATGGAATCTGCTACCCACAGATATTACTCTAATCACCTCCTTACCACTCTTCAAATAAAAAATCAAACTGTACTTCCAAAATCACTGGCTTTGTTCCTGTAGGACTCCTGACTAACCTTTTATTCCCCCCTACTCTACCTTAACTATTTACTGTCTTATTAGCTTCACATACATTTACTTTTTTTCTTGCCCTGTTGCTCTCCTCTTATGCTCTGACTCACTCCTCCTTTCTCTCCCCTACCCCCATTTCCATCTTCTTTTTTCTTCCCCTTCTAGACTTTTGGTTCTCTCTCTTCTCCTCTCTTATATTTCTACATTAATCCCTTCTAATCTCTTGTTATACTTCTTTCTCTCAGAATTATTGAAACTAACTGCAAATCTTTAGCATTTTTATTTTGTGGTGCTACTACTGACCTAGTGTATTTTGTGTGTGCCTTAAGTATTTGTTGTTCTTATTACTAAATGTATATTCTTATTGTACTTAAATTTTTATTAATATGTCTTGTAGTTTAGTTTTATGTATGGAGCTTTTCTCCCCGGGCCTCTACTGAAAATGGACATATATCCAGCTAGACTAGCCCGGTAAACAAATGTAAAATAAATAAATAAATAAATAAATTACTTTGTCTTAAAACTGAACATGTTAAGTATTTTGGAAAAATGTAAAAGTAAGCAGCCAGAGGCTGCTGTGAAATCCGTATTTCTTGTCTAACACACACTTTGGAGTCATACATAGGATGGAGGTAAGAAGGGCAGTATTGTGGCTCAGGGGTTAAGACTTTTGCTTCACAGTTGTAGGACTGGGGATTCAGTCCTGACCTCTGATCTCCATGTACACAGGAGATTCCTCCCCAAAACCTGCTGGCTGTTTGGCTATTCTAAACTGCCTACATAGTCAGTAATTACTATTGCTATACTACTTGAAAAAGGTCAGAGATAGAGAAATTCACTTTCCTGGTTATCAAATGAATACATTTAAAAAAAAAATGAAAGAATCAATGAAATGATGGACATGCTCCACCTAAAAAAAAAAAACAAATCCCGGAGAGCCACACGCACTAGATTCCTATCCCAGAGACTCCCCATGCTTTGGAACAGGATTGCAATATACATCAGGCAGAGCCCATCACTAACACTCTTCAAGAGAAAGATTGACGGGTGGATGGGAAAAAGAAAATTTACCCAGGGGATCACTGCAATGGCTCTGCTGGACAGTGGCGCAGGGAACTACTGGCTCTGCTGGACAGAGGCACAGGGAACTAATCTAAGGGGGTGGCAAAAGCCAAAACATTCTGGCTAGGCTTATAAATGCCCTTGGGCAGATAGCCTAGTACTTACCTATGAACCTATGAAGTTCACCTTTGGAAAACATGATTAGTATATCTATAGTCTTCCCAAAAGATGGCAAGTTCGATGTTGTATACTGCACAAAGTCAACTTAGCCAACTATTGAAATGTGGGGTTTGGTAAATACGTAGTCATTCCTGTGTGGATATGGTATTATTTCACTTAGTATAATGCTAACAGAAGCTTCTTAAAGCATTTCAATTAGTTCCAAGATGGCATTCTTCATATGGTTATTTAGTGTTAACAAAAGGTCATTGGTTCCTGCATGGTTTACGATCAAATTGCAAAACATCTTTTCTTGAAGCAGTTTTAGTATACC